>NC_048420.1:21524068-21536349 GCF_013103735.1 Etheostoma cragini | reverse complement strand
GCTACCAATCCACACTGCGTACTTTGGTCCGTTGACTTGAACCAGCGACGCTCCGTTTCCCAACGGGCTGAGCTACTGCCACCCCAAAGTAGTAGAAGAGAAATAAATATTTAAAAGAAAAACAGTTAGACAGGCTTCACACAAGCTACTGCATATCAACTGAAACAATTGGTTGGCTCATTGTTGATGGACAGAAAATGAATTGACTACAATTTCACTCAATAGACATTAAAGACTAAGAAGGACCAGTCTGGGTCAGCCTTGAAAGGAATCAATTGAGTCATTTTGTCATTTTTCAAGCAAAACATTTTCTTGTACCAGTGACCCTAATTGTGGCTTTTCTGTGTTCTGTGCAACTGTAATAAATCTCTTTTGGATTGATAGTCGTACACTACAATTTGAAAATGTTACCTTTGGCTTTTGGAACTTGTGGACTGGAGCACTTTTCACTTTTAGGGAATTTTCTTAACCTTCATTGAATAATCAAGAAAACAACCAGCAAAAAAACAAAGAATAAAAGACAACGTGTTGGACAGTAAATTCCTAAAGCAAGGCTGTGTAGATACACAGGTTTGAGACGTTTATATTCTTTTCTACGATAGATAGAGACATAATTACACACAATGTATAGAAGTTAAGTTGAAAATATATATTTAAGCTCTGATATACTTGGCGTGGAGGTATAAATGAGCACATCTAAGACTCATGAGCACTTAACAGTAGACAGGATCTCTCCGTGCATGCGTCGGAAACAAGGGAAACGGCATTGTATGTACGAGGGAGTCAGACATATCTTACAAGCTCAGACTGCTGTTAGTCTGTAGTGAAACCTGAAGAGCACAGGGACGAGATTAAAAGGAAAGCTGGGTCTTCGATTAAGGCCAACGAACTGTTGACAGCCTCTGGATCTAAACTGTGCTCTTATTGCCTAATTTTTCCCAAGTACTTTCACGGTCTGTTTCCCACATTTTTCATTTCTGCTATTAAAATTACATCTCGGTATTCGCTGTGCATTTCTCATTTTGTGCTGTGCTGCCATGGCCATGTGATTGCCTTGTAGCCTTCCAGCTCCTAGATTCTGGGTCCATTTCACAAACATTTTTAGATTTCCCTGCAGCTCTGGAAGCTGTAAACACATTGATAGCCAACAAATGACCAATTTTGAGGCTCAGCTCGCTTGGTTTATTCACTCTTGTTGCTCAAATGTTCATTTAATAATATTTTTTTGTTTTGCGATGATCTGTCACCAGGTAACATCGCTCCCCAGACTGTTACTTATTTGGGACGATCATGCCAGCGTGGCCGAATGAGAGTCCCCAAGGAACAAAATTCAGTGCCAGCTGTAAATTTCATGTATTGCTCTTGTGTTGCTAGGCACCTGGGTCAATGAGGTCCGCCTCCAGCATGGCATTCAGTGGGAGCTCTCAGATGGCGACACGTTGACCTTCGGTGGCCAGTCGGCTCCAGGGAGCCCAGAGTTCTACTTCCTCTTCCAAAAGGTCAAAGTTCGTCCGCTAGACTTTGATGCCATCACGATTCCAAAGGTAATTTTCTGTCATTGCAGAGGACAGATTCTATGCAGTTTCAGATCAACCGCACAGATTTATAATGACTGCAACAAACACAGAAAGTCTAGAGATTGCAGTCTGCTGTTGCCGGTCTGTGTGTCTCACGGAGTTAAACAAGTCTGGACTTATTTAAAATAGTTTCTGCTGTCTGAAAGGTTAGTATCCGTCAGCATAAGGACTGTATATTCCCATATTACCACAATTACAAACGGTCACACATTCCTTGTAAATTAATTACAATTCATTTAGTTTTAACAAATTAACAGCAAGCAATTGAAATGTGTTAAATGTCTTGGATGTATCAAGCCGTTTGCGCCTGTTTCCAGGCGTTAATTGTTTGCAAGGACTCCCTTAACAGATGCGGGCTATTTACTAACAGGGGGGCACTTGGGTAAAATCGCAGGTTGCCCGCCACATGAGCAAGAAGAGAGAAGCTTCGCTTTCAATATGTGGTCATGGGGAAAGTGGGAGTTCCCCCCAGAAAGATGGAAGGTTACGCTTAAAGTGTGCCTAATTATGTATTACGCTGTATTTATAAAAACTGCCAGTATGAGCACGCCACTATTTTGCTGTTGGAATTCTCTGCCTCTTAAAAGCAGGTGTAAACCAGCCGCAAGCGGGTTTCCTCGAACATTCCTCCTGGGGAAATGAAGACGAAGATAGGCCAAGCTGAAAAGATTTTTTTCCACAAGGATCACACTTTTTCAGTGGAGTGAACATGGAAACATTAAGCTTTACAGATTAAGCCGCCACGCAATATTAGAGCCACTGGAAGAAGTCAAAGATGACATTGAATCTCTAACTCAGCGTTCACATTCCATCCCAGCAGTTGTTAAACTCCTCACCGCAAACATTGGCATCAGGATCATTTGAAACAGTCAGAGCATCATCAGGGAGAATATCGTAGTCTGCACTCAGCCCAATCATAGCACCAGTACCGCTTTGCTATAGCCCAGTTTACGTTGTATTGGGCGGAGAAAGGCGCGAATTACCCAATGAACTGCATGTTTGGTAAATACGACGTAAATTTAAGTATCACAGCGTGCGCTTTCTTTGGGTTGGCTGTGGCGCTGATGACGCTACCTTCGCACATGTGCATAGAGCTGTCCCTCAGTGTAGTTGATTGCATATCTCACCGTAAATACTACGTAAGTACTAAATGAGTATTATTCCTGCAACAAATGGTCCCTAACAATTGCACAATTACTTGAGTAACATTGGCCTAAAAACATAATTAACACATAACGTAACACAATTACCATACCCTATTTTCCTCTTTTTTTTTAAATAGAGAAAATATTTTTATTTGAGGAATTTTAAAAGATCTACTGTACATCATTTGAAAGAAATGGCCCGGCCTTGTGTCTGGGTAGGAAAGAATTGAGGTTTTGGTCTTTTAATGGGATCGATTGATGAGACGGTGGTGCCGTTCTTTTCTCTTAGTTCCCTCCCACTCAGGATTCACACAACAGTGCTTGCAGGCATTGTGACAAGACTTTTAGCAAAGGTGTCCCGGAGGGACATGAATATTAAATGTGTCATGGACAAAATTGTAAGGGAAGAAAAGATCAACTTTAAAAGATAGAATCCGGTGCACTCATGTTTTGTACTTAAAAAGTGTAGAATTAGAAAATATATATTAAAATACCTTTAAAAAGAAGAAAGAAAACCCCTGCCAAACAAATGATTCATGCATCTAAAGGATATTTTACGTTTTCAAAATACTAATTTATACACTTGTACCCATGTCTCCTAGGCGGGTACCTTCTCCTCCGACTTACAGAACCGAATCAGAACTAACCCGGACCGCAAGGCAGCCGCCAACATGGACCTGTCTAATCTGCCCATCAACCGGGCCACCGTCATCCTCAACTCCATCGGCAGCCTGAGTAAGATGAAGGGCAGCGCCTGGACCTTTAAGAGGAGCCACAGCCACGAGGGCACCACCTCGGACCCCGGCTCCTCCTCCTCCACTCCTCCCACTGTGGCCTTAACCTCTCTGCTCCCGCCCTCCACGCCGCCATCTTTCTCCTCAGCAGCATCAGTGCCTTCAACAAAGTTCCACCAGCCGACATCGAGGAGCAGGAGGAAGTCGGCGCACACGGTGCTCCTCGAGGACGACAGCTCAGACGAACCCCGAAGTCGAGCAGGTGAGGCCCAGCGTAATGCTTTCTGAGCTTTCTGCAAACGGCGGCAGAAATTAACACTAAATCCAGGTCCGTTTTATTAAAAGTGATCTGAAGATTGGTTTTTATTCAAACCGAGAAACTCTAAAGTAAAAATCTTGACATGTTGTCATCTTTAAAGTCAAAAGATCTGGTTAGCTATTTGGCAGGTCAGACACCTGCTGCTAAACACGTGCTGGAAATGTCAATTTAACTGGAAACTGGTTGTGAGTTTTGTTTTTCACAAAAAAAGATATTTCACTGGAAACTGGTGTCTATCTATTCTAGTCTGTCTGTTACAATATTCTCCTTTCGATGTTGTTCAGATCCAGCAGGAGTCGTTGAAGACGGACAGAGGTCGAGGGGGAAGAAGAGGCGGCGGCTCTACAAGTCTGAGTCGGAGAGTTTTAGCCCCCCGCCTCTGCTGCCGCTGCAGCCCAAGAGCCACAACGACATCCGGCGGCCGCTGGAGGCCAAGCCCTTCCCCGTCGGCATCAGGACCATCGGCAGTTTCCACGGCGCCATGACCAACAGCAGACTCAACCACCACCCCCTCCAGGCGTCACTCGCCAACCCTGCGGTTCGCAAACAGGAAGTGCAGACGATGTACCGGGTCCAGACGTCGATGCACACAAACATCGCAGCTTTCCGCCAACAGAAACCCGCCCACAGTTCTCCGACGGCGCAGAGAGGCAGGCGGAGGGCTCACTGCTCTCCCGTTTTCTCCCCGCTGGTCGTCGGAGGGGAGAACTACAGTCCGGCCTCGCCTTCAGTGAGGATCCGCACAGAGGAGAGAGGCAGGGTGCAGTTCAACAGATTTCACCGGCCAACAAGGTGAGATGTTCATGGAGGTTTGCAGAAATCTCTTTGCCACCAACCAAGGGCCCCCCTTTTTAACCCCCAAATAACATCTCTGCTTTCTTTGAATTTACACCAAAGGAGCTTTTTTCTGGAATGCTATCATTTTTTTTCTTTTTTCTTTAAACTTCAGGAAGTTTTCATGATGAGTTAATCTAATATATAAAAGCTATCTATTATATAACTATAATTAGGTTAATTGTGAACTTGTGATTGATGTAACAGGACACAAAGTAAGCCATTCGATTTAAAATGTTCACATTTTATAGTCCAATCAAATACAAAGGAGCAACAAGCGTTGTATCAAACAAAGACCCTTTAATCTATTTGTACAAGTTAATCTGTGGCAAATGTGACGAATGTATACATCCTTAAACACAAGCTTGTCCCTTCCTTTTTTGTTGACCCTACGGCCAAGTCCTCGTCTTTGTTCTTTCTTTCCGTCATTCTTTTTTGTTTTCTCCTCGCAGTAAGCGAAGAGGCCGCCCCAGGAAACACCCGCTGCCTCCCCGGCCCTCCCTGCCCTCGCCCTCCTCCTCGTCTTCCTCCTCCTCCTCGTCCGCCTCCTCCTCCTCCGGCTCCTCCTCGTCGTCCTCCGACGACGATGACGACGAAGAGGAGGATGAGGGGGACGGGGCGACAGGCGGGGCGGTGGAGCCGTGCGCGGCGCCGCGCTGCCGGCTGCCCCAGCAGGACACGGTGCAGTGGATCCAGTGCGACGTGTGCGACGCCTGGTACCACTTAGACTGTCTGCACGTCGACCGCAAGAAGCTCCTGAAGGACCCCAACGCTGACTTTCACTGCGGATGTTGCTGAGATGAGAGAAAACCAAGTTTGTGACCAGGAAATGGAATTCTTTCAAGACTTTCAAGTTCCCACATTTTTCCCCCTTAAATGTTTTTCCATCAGCCACTCAAGCAAAATCAACAGAACTTTTTCTGTAAAAATGCTACTTCTTCTTCTAATGGCCACCGAGCTGCTCTACTCATCCATGCACAAGCTTTTCTCTCCACGTCAGTAGCTGGCGAGGGGCAGGAAAAGGAATTCCTCCAACTTTTTTTTTTTTTTTTTTACATCCTGATCTTCCCAGCATTCACGCTGCTGCTTCATAGACCGCTTGCCCGCTCCTGTTTCAGGGATCAGACTTTTGGAGGAAGAGGCAAACCTGTAATGAAATCTCTCCGGGTTGGATTTTGTTTATGGCTGTGACTGCCTGGAGAGGTGCGGCCAGGGCGGGAAAACGTAATGAAATGTTTCCGAGTAAGCTCCCCCCGGTGGCTGTCGCTGACCACGGGGCTGGCAACGTTCGGGAAGATGAATGAAATGGCTCAGATCGGGCTGCCACAGTACACGTCTTTACAGGGCTTTGTCGGCTGTCTCAGTGCAGCCACCGTCACTATTTTAGCCGCTGGGCCAATTTGTCGGAACACAATAGGACCTTCAGTGAACATGATGTGGTTAGCACGGCCAACAAAGCCTCAACACTCTTGCTCTCAAAATAAGACAGCGCCGGGCTGGTGTTTTCTCACCTTAATGAAATGTTTCAGTGCAGCCTTCCTGTGTGGCGGCAGCAGCTGTCTAGGAGTTGGTCTTGTGATATTTCAAGACAATTAACGGCAGGAAATGTGTCACAAGACTCCCAGTGTCGCTGCTGATGAGAGGTGCTCGAGGGATGATAATCCGATGTGTGCAGTGGGACCGTTGTGAGGAGACGTCTGAGTGCAGGCTGACAGCGTGGCAGCTGCTGCTTTCAGAGATGAAATGCCATGAAATATCATCCGCTGATGTAACAGGATAAACGGAATTCAGAAAACCATCGCCTCTGACTGGTCGGTTAAGTAGCGGATGCTTTTACAATCTAATCTTTATCCTTAATAGTCTCTTCACACTACTGAACTCATGGGCCAAAGTGGACACTTTGGTCCTGACTGAATTGTTCTTCAGTACAGAAAAGTTGATGGACACATACCTTTACTCAGCTGCTTGAGTTAGAGTCAGATCAAAGCATAGAACTCCAAATTCTACTCATAAGCACCTTTTCTATTATTTAATTCTACATTTTGACTTTGGTGTGCTCACCAGGACAAAGCAGTTGCTTCAAAACAACATATGTGAGCAGTTATACCACTTGTATTATAGTTCTGACTCCGAGCTATTCAGCGAGTGGTAGTGCTAAAAAAGGCTTTTTTTTTCTTTGATCATACCCCTTTGGCAGTTTTTTGAAGTGGGAGAAAAAGTAGAAAACTGGATTCTTGAGCAATAAAATAATAGAAAAAAAAAAACCTAAAATATATTTTTTTAACTTGGAAAAGCTGAATAAAGACTAATGATGGCTTACAGCTCAGTCAAAGCTGATTTTTCTCCATCGGTGGCTCCCCTGCAGCCTGATTACAGTGACTCTTGTGCTGCTTCTCTGCCGTCTGCTCAGCAGGATGTAGCCTGGAAGGAGCTGTTCATCACAAAGCCAGCCGAGAGCTAAGCAAAAAAAAAAAAAAAAAAAACTGGTTCGGGATCGGTTCATTTTCCAGTTCGGTGAATTCATTTGAAAATCCCAAAAATAGACGAAAAAAAAAGTGGTGTTTTGTGAGGTCAATAAACTTTTATTTTAATGGAAACAATAAAGCTAGTGTTACTCGTTTCACTTAAAATACTTTCATTGACACTGTGGTTTCATCAACATATTACTATGAAAATAACCAACACTTCTTTTAATGATGTGAGGTTACATCACCTCACTGCAGTAATACAATATCAAATTGTGTGTGTGTGTGTGTATATACCATATATATAAATATGACTTAACATAATGGCCTCATACTGTAAAACCGATTTGAAGGACCTGTTTGGTCCTCTTGAGCAGAGGTTACTGAAATGTAAAAAGAGTTTTCTCTGTTGGTCTTCAGTCACTTGTAATTTGCTTTTGTATGTTTCATCTGCCAGTAAAGACGTCCGCCTTGCGTACTGTTTTTGTCCCTTTGATTTTGCGCTCTAAAGATATTTAAATACCTGTTTGTCTTTCCGAGCTTCCCTCACACAGAAATGTGTCCTCTTCACCACATCTCTATTGTCATTCAGTGTTACCTTGCTGTGTTCGCGCTCCTCATCGGGCACCTACATCTTTTTGTTTTTTTTGTTGCTTTCATGTGGCCTGCCAAACCGTTTTAAAGCTCCTTAAAATACTGAATGTTTTCCCTTAACTGGAGTTACAGATGTGCTGACATTTAAAATGCAGCTGCGTGCGTAGATTTTTAATTAGCAGTGTGACAAACTGATAAATATGAATAAAAAGCGAGTGTAAACCCTGCTGTGCGATGTCAAACAGAGAAATATGAGTATTCAGTGCAAGTGACTGATTGCTAGGGGTGTGCAAAGAAATCATTCACATTCATATTGTAATTCAAGCTCTACAGACTCAAAATGGATTCATAGAATTCCAAAAACTGATTCATTTTTCATTTTCTGTTGTGTATGTTATGACATGGGGAAAAGTAACTACATTTACACACTTTGAATTGAATCTTGAGCCTAAGAATTAGGCTCAAGATTCAATTGACATTTTCTGACTCGTACACCCTACAGATCGCTACAAAGAAGCTCGTTCAGCGTGTCTCCCTGCTGTTTCTGCTGTTTAACTTCAGTACTGTCAACATTTGGAGGCGCAAAGCTTTCTTAACCTGTGGTCGACAGCCAACTATTTTGATCATTTTTCTGTGATTTATCAAGCAAAATGGCCAGAACTAGGCCGGTTACAGCTTCTTAAAATGGAGAATCTGCTTCATTTCTTTCTCATGTTGTTGTGCACCTAATCTTTTTAGGGGTTTAAATGGTTGGTGGCTCCAAACGAGCGATTTGAAGATGTCACCTCAGGCTGCGGCTAGTTGAAATGGGCCTTCTTTTTTTCTTTTCTTTTTTGACTTTCTGACATTTGAACTAGCCACGTGTTCATCACACAAGTCTGATATTTGACAAATAAACCGTACATATTGCTAATCACATCACTAACGGCTCTTTGCAAATCTGCAACATTTCCCTTTTGCGTTGCCTTGAAGACAAAAAAACTTTGTAATATTACATATTTTTAAAGTTTGTGGTAAATACTTAAGACCATTAAAACGCTCGTGGTCGCCTCATTGTTTCAGTATTACGTGTGTGTAACATCTGCTGAACGTACAGCACGCTCAAGCGTTAACCCTAAATAAAACTAAGGTGAAAGCACCTGAAGGGGTGAGTTCGGAAATGAAGTTGACCGAAGGGATTGCTTGGTAAATCAGTCGGTCTCTTCCCGAGCGCTGAAGCAGAAGTTTATAGGCTCTTATTTTTTTCTATTTTTTTTGTCACACTGCTTTCACTTTAATTATCACATTGACATGCAGAAAGACTTTGGTGGTTTTGCAGGCTTGGACAGAACTAAACCAGTTAACCAGTTGTCAAAATTCTCTGAGATGCCATCAGCTCCAAAAGTTATCAGGGACGAACTAAAAGAATATTCAGAAAACATATCTTTGCATTGTTTGTATGTTTTATCTTCACAAGAGGCTGATCTAAAAAAAACAACACATTAAGTTGTTGTGGATTCTTCTTACGCATCCAGCTCAAGTCGTGATTGATGAAACTTTGATGTTAGAAATTTCCATTTTGTTTTCCTCGGGTCTTTTGTGTCATTAAAAAAAAAGAAGAAGCTGATCCCCAACAGAGATGTGATACATCTGGTTATTTTTTTTTGTTTTCTTTGACATGATCACAGCAAAGTGTGTCAAAAAGCAAAGAGAGCGTCCTCATAATTGCAGCCCATTATCTTGCATCTTTTTTTCCTTCTTTTTACTTCATAATGGATTTGTCTTATCTGGGTTCTCCATGCATGAATCCACATTTATTCACAGAACTACTTCTCATAGCATTCCTGTGACGTTTGCACATGAACTGACTGGTGTGTGTGATCTGTCAGTCTGCTGATAGCTGTGATACTTTTGAGAAAAAATGACGCTTGGTGGTAACTCGGTGCGTGTTGTTTTGGCGAAGAATCGTGCACGGAAGGAAGGAAGACGAGGAAGAGGCGGAAAGGATTTCAGGGCAGATTTTACAAGTTTTACTTTTTAGAAACCATTTTGGCCAATACTGGGCAGGACCATCCCAGAAATGAACGATTAAAAGCTAATGACGGGTGAAAGCCAGAGTCACACTCCAACCGGCTTTCAACAGATGGAGACCGCTACAGGATTGTGAATGATTCAACACTGACCCCGAATTGGCCCTCAGATACGTAATATGTCTATTTCATTCATAAATTAAAGGACAATTCCGGTCGATTCCAACACGTAGCTCTGTTGTTTGTAAATTTGGAGTGCTGTCAGCAGAGAGAAAAACCTCCCCTTCCTTTTAGCCCGTGTTTGTGTTGGCCTGTGTTCTTTGCCCTTGTCCCCCTGTAACGTTACTTGTGTAAAGAGGTCTTGGTTTTGATGAAATGCGTTATATTAATCTAAGTTATTATTACGTGGGTTACTACAACTATCTCTTAATGTTGTGGCTCGTGACACAGTGACAGGGATTATGGTTTAGCTCACATAAAGTGGGCTAAGTCCCCGTGTGCAACACTTGAAATGCAACAATGCATCTGTAACTTATTCTCTTACTGTAAATGATTGATATTCTTGTCCGAGCAAAGGATTTATCAAGACTATAAGACCTTTTGTTAACGCTTACTCAGTAATCTACAGTGGGAAAACAGCACCGTAAAGAAAAGACCTTTGCTACAGCAGGTGTGGTAAAAACACTACCGCTTTTTTCCAAGTAACAGCTAGAATCAAACTGAAAGTTGCATAAAGCCACTTTAAAGGTGCTGTAAGCAATGTCACACGTGTTTTAGGCTACAACAGTACAACAGTGCGCAGAAGCACAGAAGGGAGGGGCGAGCTGGTCTCATTTTGTTTGAAAAGACTTTACCTTTAAGTAAATGTTTCTTTGTTGCATGTCTCACGTATTTCTTCCAAATGAAGTCGTTCTGAGCTTATAGATTCTGTCAGTTTCACCAAAAAGTTCCCAGATGACTTTCCTGTACCCTGCAAACCTAAACTCTACATGTATAAAATCCATCATGAATCTTAAAAAGAAATTATTCACATTATATTTTGTTACATAGGTTATGTTTCATTCTTTTTCAAAGACCCCTGGCTTTGCTGGAGAAAATATGTACAATACATTCATATTTGTAGCCGGTAAGAGACACTGAGAGGCACTGAAGTACTTAAGCACAAACATGCAGTAAACTTTTGTTTGTGCTAATAAAATGTGCAAACTATTAAGGGCCATGGGTGTATTTTGGCTTGTGCTGGTTTTGTGTTTAATTTCAAAACTGTAAGAATAAGGCTTTATGTCTGGCTGTCTTTTTCTCCAGAGTTGTGAAAATGCAAGATAAGGCACACACACATACTGTTGCTTACACACACAGGTTATGAAATCAGCCTGTACATCATGCAGCACATTGTAGCTCTCCGGGACTCCTGGACTCCTGGAAAACCTATTACACACTAATAGACCAGTGGGCAGATCTAGAGGAGACATGCCCGCTGCCTTGACCTGCAAAGGTGGAAGGAGACAATTACAGTTGTCCGAACTGTTTCCATAGCAACAAATCTATCTCTCCTCTCTCTGTCTTTTTTTGTTTTGTTTTAGGCACTGTTGGGGGTGGGGGGGGCTGCAAGATGCCCCTCAGAGCTCCATCATGTCAGAACAGCTGGTTCCTTCTTTCCCTCTGTTGATGCATGGAATGAAAAAGAAAGAGGCAAAAAGATTGGGTTTAATTTGAAATGGAGGTGGAGAGAGTAAAGGTGGGTTTGTTTGTGTGTGTGTGTGTGTGTGTGTGATTGAGAGAGAGATACAGGACACCAGTTATGCGAGGGTGTTTCTATCTTGTCTCGGTGGTAAGGGAGTGCGATGAAAGCAGGGAGCTGAAAACTAGAACAACACACACACACACACACACACACACACAGGGTACTTTTTTCCTTTCATCAGAGCTCTGCAGCAACATGCCTACAGTCTTGATTCTAGGCTGCATGAAATGTCGGTGGTCTGTTACTAGAATGGAGAATGGAAAATACGTGGGAAATATTAGAATCTAACATTCTGTAAGTTCCTGGATATCAAGGCTCCAGTTATAGTTACGTAATTACTAGTTTGATGTTGGCAGATAGCATCTTTGCTCTAGAAATCAATCCAAATTAAATTTGTAACTGGTGGAGCAGGTTGGACTCTGTCCCTTTGCTGCATGTCATCCCCCCGCCCTTCAAAAATAAAATAAAAAGGAGAACATGCAGCAACAAAGACAAGGGAAAGCACATTATAGCAAAGATTTTTGATCGGATCTACGTAAATTATTTGAATATCCATAAAGCTTGTGGACTCACAAGAGACAAGGTTTTTTTCTTTTTGTTGCAAAGAAATATCCAGACTTTTAGTCTCTCTGTGTGTTTGATCATGTTCCAAAAATGATGGCTCCTACAGTGCAACTCAATTGCATCATCCGCTGGATCTCAGTCCGTAGGGAGTTGGGTTGGGAACCAGAGGGTCACTGGTTCAAGTCCCTGAATGGACCTAAAATTACGGAGTGTGAATGGGTGGCTGGAGAGATGCCACTTCAACTCCAGGTCACGGCCAGGTGCTCTTGAGCAAGGCACCGTACCCCCCCCCCCCC
>NC_048420.1:21504068-21521568 GCF_013103735.1 Etheostoma cragini | reverse complement strand
CAGAGTTTTAAATTGGTTTTACAGGCATGAAAAGTAAAGTTCTGTCATGTGTTGAGAGAAAAAGATAAACAACAGAGGACATTAAATCAAGATATCCACCATTTCACATGCAGCCTCACAAAAAATGATTAATGCTGTAGAATATAATTAAACAAGTAATGGTGTTTTAAAGGGAAAGTGGGTCACACATCCCATTATTTGCTGCTCTACCATTTAAATTTATATGTCCAGCAGTGGGTCCATCTACAGCAAAGTCATAAAAGATTTTAAGCAGTGGAGTGTGCTATTTTTTTATCCTGGGAAAAGTCTTCTCTGAAGTGATGAGCTGTATTTTGTAATTCTGTTATCATGTTATCATGCAGTTATCATGCTATTCATCACTATCATTTCAAATCCCATATATGAGATACCAAGTTGCTTGGAATAACTTAGTCTCACATAAAAATAGATTGTTCGGCAATTTTAAGACAGTTTTGCAATCAACCCCTTTTTTATACTTTCCAACACTTCTGCTACTGATACCAACACTTTCCAAACTATACCCAGTGTCCTCCAAAGGTCCTCAAGACCCCCAATAACATGTGGAAAATGTGTTAAGACAAGTAGACATGGTGTATTTAGTAGCTGTTGGCTTAAACTTTCAACTTTGGTGACCCCTGGATAGCTCACCATGTCTAGTGTGGGCCCCATATACAGAGGCTCAGTCATCACCGCAATGGCTGCAGGTTCAGTTCCGATCTGCAGCCCTTTGCTGGGTGTCATTCCCCCTCTCTCTCCGTCTTCATGTCTAAGCTGTCCTATTGAATAAATCCAACAACAACAAAAAAACTTACAAAAAAAATCTTAACATCTGAGCCAACGTAAATCTACTAAAGCATGATAATAGTTTTGTATGCATTATGATTAGGCACTCACAACACGCTAAATATATACACTATATTATAGAACAGTTTATTAGCACATCAATGTAACTTTTAGTTGACGTTTCAGTTAAACACTGTTGTACTAAAAGCAACAGGTGATGGCTGCTGTAGCTCCAAAGTCTTCAGATACATAATTTCTTACCACAGGAATTTATGGTTTTATAAGCTAGACTTTCATTTATTCTGTCTAATGTGTGTCTGGTGGCAGTCCTTACAATAAACGTTTCATAACAAAGTTTCACCTAAAAAAGGTTTTGGTGGCTTTGTCTTGATTGGCAGTTCTCTCAGCTTCTAACACTGAGCTGTGGTCCTCCTCAGCTTTAATTTCCAGGCTCCAAACAACTGACAGGAAACAGTCAGAGGTAAAGCCCAAGCCAGGCTTCAAAAGGTGCCTTCAGAGACCTCTGGGAGACATCAGTCTGTGCAGACGCACATGGTGGAATGAAGTAATTAATTTTACATTACTGTCAGCACAAACCACACTTGGTGTCCAGTAGACACAGCAGGACTGGTTGTTAGCATTATGAACTTAATACATCATAGCGGATGAAGAAGGCCTGTCCTGATGTGCAGCTCTACGTCCAAATTGAACAATGCATCTTGTGTTTCCTTTGCGGTCTTCTGTTTCCTGTTGTGTGAATTTGGGGAAAATCTTATGACCACGAGCACAAGTGGTCATTTCAACAAAGTCTTAGGCCGTTAGACTCCATCGCTATACGAGTATTTCGTATATCCATATAAAGGTAGAGAACCATCAGACCCCCCGATGGAATCTAGACACCGGTGGTGGCGATGAAGGAGCCCGAAGACCAGACCGAAGGAGGCTCCGGACCGGTCAGCTGGAGTCGATGACTGGAGGTGGAAGCGGGAGGAGGGTGGAGGGTTGCACTATTTGCCTGCAACGACAGCTGAACAGCACAGGGAGAACATTTGTCTGCAATTCTGATTGGTTTAGCGGGAAGGTGAACACCTCCACCAGCTGATTCCATTTAGGAAGAGAGCTTTGATTAAATTAGGTTCCTTGAAAGAATGTACACTGAGCTATATTTTAATCAGGAGAGACTAGTTCATAGACATATGTTCACCGCAAAAAAGTACATTAATTAGGATAACAGCTTTGATTGATTTAGGAGTGCACTGATTAAAAGTTAGGTCTTCCTGAAAGAATTAACGCTGAGCTACATTAGTCACTTGTAAATATATAACTTTAATAAGAGCAATGAAAGAGCCCCTGTGATATGTAAATAATGAAACCTGCTGTGTTCACTGCATCACGGATAATGGAAGATATATGGAAACAGTATTTACTATTAACCCGCCACGGTGTTTGTCCATCACGTGTTAAAGCAACACATCATACTGTAGGTCTTTTACAGTTTGGCTGAATTGCTAAAACACTAAACTCCATTCTCTGAACCAAATGATCAGTGGCCTAAACCCATTCGTCGAATCAATCACTGTTTTGGCAAAACTCTAAACACGTTTTTACTCGCTAAAACACATTTCACAGTTTGATGCACTTGTGTTGCAAAATGGTTAACACGGGCAGCAAATGTTAAAGTGCTCATATTATGCTTTTTGGCTTTCCCCCTTTCCTTTATTGTGTTATGTATGTCTTTTTTTGCATGTTATATGGGTTTACAAAGTGAAAAAGCCTAAAGTCACCTTCAAAGGGACTCACCATCTCCATCAGAAAACACTGTTCACCAACTGCTCCTAACAGCTCCACTGTAGTCCAGCCTTTACTTCTGTGACAAACGTGCATCACTTTGTAACACACGTTATGATGCCCAACAAAGAGTTAATAGAAGTGAGATGCCCCACTCTGTAAAAACAGTACTAAAACAGAGATCTCAACACACAGGGTGAAAAGAGGAGCTGCAACAATGTGTGTACAACAACAATATAGTGTTAAAAAAAAAAAAATGAAACATGTAAACCTATTCTGGTACAACCTCAAAATACAATTATGAACCTGAAAATGAGCAAAATATGAGTACTTTAAACACAGCTACAACACAGTTGTCATTGTTTACACATGACTAAAAACTGTACACACATATTGTAGTGCACAGGTTACACAAGTGCATTGAATGTTAAGGATTGATTTTTGCAGTTTCACAATAATTTTTCATTGTGCTGTCATGTTCTTTTTGTTAATTTTTTAAAACTTTTGCAGATGATTACTGTATTGTTCTACTAGTGCCTAATATACAGATATTCAATATTGTAGTACTTGCACTACTTGCAGTTTACAAGGTATTCACTGTATAAGATGTGATATAGTTTTTGTTTTCACATAAAAATTACAAAGAGAATATGTGGCATTCTTGCCTCAATGAACAACAAGACAGAGCGTCAATATGCATGTAGACATTAGAGTTTGCATCAATATGTGGATCCAACAGGAAGCCCCAGAGAAGCAGATCCTCAGGAGAGTTTGCATCTCTGCTCAGTGCATCCCGAGAGTGTCTCATTACAGGCTTCGATTTAGAAAACCACTTCCCTGTGAGGCAGAAACATGGCTTTCCTGTGAAGGGGGACAGCAGCAAATTAGCAAGACAAAGAAACCCAGGGCTAAACATGTAAAAAAAGAATGAATAATGTAAAGGGCAAATCCTCCCTCGAACTTGATCTTGTTTCATCAATCTGTGATGTTCAATTACAGTTTTTTCCAACTGCTTACACACGCTTTAAAAAATATGTTTCCTTTTTTTCAAAACTCTTCACACAATTCCCCAAAATGCACAAACAACATGCAAACACTTCTTTCATAATTGTATATTTTTGTACATACCATATTATATCTACGTTTCAATACAATGTTCTACAGGCCGAACAGCAGTTCTAAGCTACGCTGCATGTCTTCTCCGGGCTGGAGACATGGGATTCAGAAAAGGTAAATATAGGGGTAGGTACAAAACTACAATTTGCGGAAACTCGCAAACCAGTTTTGTACCAGAACAGCTTGGTGAAAACTAACAATGTCCCATACAGTCACAAATCAACCAGGCTCCTGATCTGGATCAGGGACAAGCATTGTGTAAATTACATCCAGTGAAGTGAGCATATGGCTGGTGTTGTACAGTGTGGCATTGTGATGGAGGACCCCGTTTTGAGTGATGACAACACACATAGTTATATTACCCCCACACTGTCTAGGGACGTTGGTAATTGCCCTCTGTCCTCTTACATTTATTCTGCGGCGCCTGGATTCGGTGAGGTGGAAGCCGACCTCATCCACATAAATAAATTCATGGCGGATTACACGGGCATCCATCTCCAATACTCTCTGTAACAGACAAAAGGATGCACAGATCAGTAAATGTGGTTTGTCTGAAGTACTGGAAGTAGTGTTGCACACGTATCTCTACAAAGTCATGTCAGATTCTTGACTCTGTCAGATTCTCTCAAATGGCACCTTGGAAAGTTGTTTCATTGTCACTTGGTGCTGGTGGAGGATGTGTTGTATGGCTGACAGGCTTACAGCATTCATTTTCCTAAACATGCTTTCATTATTCAAGATATGCTCCGTTATCTCTCAAATCCTAATTGTATTGTTGGCCAAAACCACTTTTATAATTGTAGTCTCTTGTACATCTGTAAATAAGTCCTCCATGATGTCATTACATTTCCACAGAATTCAAACACAGTATGTTTGACAACAATAAAAAAAAAAGTATTACAGCATGATTGCCAACCTCCTTTATTCAATGCAGTGCAGTGAATGGATGGCTTATAATTACAAATGTTTGTGTAATACTGTGCAGTCATACATATGTTACAGTACATTACTGTAATGCTAAAATAGTCGTTATGTAGTGGCATACCTGTTCTCATTTCTGGAGGTTCGAAGTATGGACCGCACTGTAAATTGAAGTTGGACTCTCAGTCCAGCCTCTCTCTTGGTCACACCGTGGTTGACCACATGATCATCAAGTGTTGCCCTAATCTCATCAGAGATGGTTCACCTTCCTTCTCTTCTTTGCCCTCGTCCTCTTCTTCCTCTAGCTCGTCCTACTCCTCTCCCACCTCTTTGTCTTTGAATTTGTCTTTGTTGTTGTCCCCTGCCTGTCCCTCCTTCTCCCCTGGCTTTCTGTCCATTGTTGGCATCTGTTATTCAAAACAGGTAACCTGACCTTTGACCTATTTAAAGGCATGTACTAAAGCAGTAATTGGTTAGTGGTTAGTTTAGCAATTAGTGTTTGCACATGTGAGGAGTGTGTGTTAAAGTGTGTGTGTGTGTGTGTGTGTGTGTGTGTTTGTGTGTGTGTGTGTGTGTGTGTGTGTGTGTGTGTGTGTTTGAGTGTCCTGGTAAGGGGCAGTTCACAAATAAATGGCTATTTTGACAAACTGAGACATTTCCCTTTGTTTACACGCAAACGGAGAATTCGCTTTTTTTAAACGATTTTTTCTTAAAACTTCGGCCGGAGAAAACATTGCACATTTGCATGTGAACTGAGACAAACTGAGGTTTAGGCAGCTGAGGAAGTGAGGAAGGGAAGAGAGGAGAAGTGATTCACTGCTATTTTGGGGATTCTGATTGGCTAGTGGGCTTGAGCTTCTCGTTACACTGTTTGGCATGCTCTCGTCGGCATTGACGGCAAAACGTGTTAACAAACGCTTTTCTTAAAACTAACAGCTGTGCACAATGTAATTTTGAAAACGGAGTGGTTATAATGTCCGTTTATGAAAGTAGCCACCCACGTGGTCTCAGTGTTGATTTGTTGTGTTTGGAAAAGGAAAGCAAGTCACTTCCTGTTCGATTTTTGTGTATGCATTGCAGATAGATGGATAGATAGATAGATAGATAGATAGATAGATAGATAGATAGATAGATAGATGGATGGATGGACTTCAGGAGAGTTGGAGTTGGAGAGAAAGAAGTAGACATAGTGATGAAATAGATGGAGAAAGTGAAAGAAGTGAGTGAACATAATGAACCAATCCCAGTCCTTGTCCAGTGTGCCCTGCTCTGGCTGGTTAGCAATGTCTGTTTCTGGAATTTTAAGGTGCAGCCTGATAGCAGTGGGGACACGAGTGTCTCTGAGGTAATTATCTCTCAAACTGCTGCAGGATGAGCTGATCAGGACTCTGGTGCCGCTGCAGAACTTTTGCAGCGAAGTGTTTTGGAGCTCAGCTCCGTCTGCATGGAAGGATCCAACATGCATTTAGTATGCACACGGTCAGCAACAGTGCATCTCTTCTTTCAACTGATTTAGTTAAAGGAGTTGGGTTACTGCACTGACAGTTGTGTACTTCTGACAGACCTAGCTTGAAGCTTTTGCACATTACATGTTTTATTTGGGGGAAACCAACAGCATTCAATAATTCTCATGAGAAGGGATTAGGATACCCATCATGTGGATGACGCAGGACTTTGCATCTCCATAATGACGGCTTTAACAGGAACTGAAATTATCTGGTTGGGTTTTTCTAATTTTGTCTCTTTTTGCAATTCAAATATAGAATAATGCTAGAACACATACTTTACACATGGACACATGTACACATGGACTTAATGGACAGAAAATGAGAACTGTTGCTACCTGTACTACAACTACTGTATCTACTTTGAAATCCTCGATGCTCTACAGAAATGGCCTGGCTGAATCTACGGAGAATTTTCTTTTCAAAAACGTTTCGAAATTGGACTTGCTGTTCTGAATTTGTATGCATGCTGTGCCTGTTGCCATTACAGATGCATAATGATTTGTCAGTTGGACAATTGTCACAATGTCTGTCTCAGTTGGTTTTATTACACTCAGTCCGCCCCGCGGCCCCTGTTCTCCAGCCACTTCTCACTTCCCCCAGGTCTCCTCCACTAGAGACTCTCCCACCTGTCCCCAGTCACCTCTTACTTCCACCTGCTCACCCGCTCCCACTTTCCTTCATCAGCCCTGCAGTACGTCATTTACTGACCCATTTCCACTCGTTTCGCACCAGATTGTCAATGTTGCTTCGCGCCTAGCTTTCCAGCCATCTGAACCTGTATCTGTACGTGTATCCTTGTCTGTCCCTGCCTGCCTGTCTGTAAGCTTATGCCTCTTCTTCAGTACATCACTGAACCGTTGCTGTCTGCCTAGATTGTTTGCCATTTGGTCCATTACTTGTTGCCTCGCACTCGGCTGCCAGACCGAATAAGCTCCGCTGGGTCTCAACCACCTGAATATAAGTAATAACTGGAAGTGCCATACTGACATGTTTTTTTATTGTTTGCAAAGAAAATCTATTCTCCCCCATTAACACCCACATATTTGGAAAGTTTGTACCTGGCAGTATGGTCCTAATATTTCCTTTGAGTGCCAAAGAAATACTAAGCTGTCTGCAGAACTGGAAGTGTTATTTGGACAAAGAATATCTGTTCAGATAAGCAATCTGCACATACTTGACAGCACCCTTACAGCATATTGTACAGATCTTTCTGATTGCCGTGACACTGGAGACAACTGCAAAAAATGTAGCTGTCGAGCTACCAACAATATTAGTCACTCACAATGCCACCTATTTATAAAGAGTCTTTCTTTCTTATCTTTCAAAATACAGTCAGATAATAGCATCTTCATTTTATTTCTGGCGGACTATTGGAATTAAAAATAAAGAGTGTCTGTCAAATCTATTTATTGCGTTATGAAACAATGTACCTGAAACATCCCCTGTGCCTTCAGGGATCACGTGTGACAGACGTAAAAGTAAACAGAGCAAGAGGCTGAGGGGAAAAGCAGGTAAAGCTAGTTTAAAATAAACACACCAGACATGAGCGCGATCAGGTCTTTTCTGGTTAGTGGACACTCAGCCTGCTGTCCCTTCGTCCCATTAAGTCAGGAAGGAAACGTGGAAAAGAAAAGCAGCGACGGCGCTGCGTGATGCCAACAAACAAAGAAGTGAGCTGCCACTTGGAGACCACTCAGGCATCAGGAATATAGAGACCTTTCAACAATACTTGGTTGTTTTCCTCAAATGTAGTCTGTATTCAACGATTCAAGAGGGACGTTTAAGCACAGAAGAGGTCGTCCCTAATGGTTCAATCGCATCTGACACAAAGGCATGAATAACTGTCAAACCCACTTCCGGCAGCGTCTGATTGATACAACTATTACAACACTATTTTGTAGTATGCCTTTTATGCGGTGATAGGGAAAGGATTTTCTGGGGAAGAAGTCATGCAGAGAGAAAAAAGAAATAAAGGGGGAGAAGGAGCAGACAAGAGAGCAAGATGATGTATTAATTGAACCGATTCAAATTTCCATTTTTTTTTCTGAGGAAGCTGGAGGGGACAGAGCGCCGCAGGAGAGGAGAGATGAAGCCAGAAAACAAGACAGAGAAAGTGTGATAAAAACACAAGAAGAAAAAGATAAACTCAGAGGCAAAATACTGTAGCTATAAAGACTACGGGAGTGTGAGACACAAAAGCTCCTTTCAGACATGAACACTTCACTCGGTAAATGTGCTGGCAATAAAGATTATGACTACAATAAGTGGAGCGTTTTAAATCCGTGTTGAAACCGTTCCTGAAGAGTGATGTGGTTATGGGTAATTAGGTATCTTACCAGGAAGGATTTTATCTGCTTTAATAATACTTCATTTCTGTCTTTTCTAAATCTGCACTAACATAATTAAAGATACTTTATAGTTTTATGAAATGTGGCATTGGTCTACTCCATGTGCAGACTGATCTAGTGAAATGGTGTATGACACACCAATTCATATGCCATCATTGGCGTGTTACAATGACGCATACTCATTTTTTAGCGTGTATATCATTGCCTTTTGGCCTCCATTGACTAACATTGTTTTGTGATAGCGAGTAGTATGAAAGGGCAAAAATCTCTTTTCCTAAACTCAACCATAGCTTTCTTTTTCAATAACACGGCAAGTGGCGTGTGTGTGTACGGCCGGTCTATACAGCGTAGCCACACAGATAGCTCAAAAAGCTTACAGATAACATGCCACTTCGCTTAAGAAAGTTGCCATGTACAGTATATTTACGCAAAGTCATGATGCCATGTTCTCGATCCAAAGAAACAAAAAAAGGAGTCTTTGTCTGTCTGTCCTTTGATATTCTCGCCGACCGTTCCTCTGAGTGACTTCCCACTTGCCAGGTGTGTTGTGCAGGACCCAGGGGCGTGGCCATAATTTCAGAAGAGAGGGGGACAGATTTTCCAGGAGGATGATTTTATTGAAAGATCCTCTCCCCGTTGTCTCTCCAAAATGCGGATTCCAAGTAGCGTAAATTTAATTTACTGTATGTGTGTTGAGCATGCCAATGAACCAGATAAGTTCCTCAATATGTGAAAAGAAAAGACTTTAAAAAAAAGAAGTGAAATATTGTACTCATACAGTATATCCATAACATTATGTCATGATTGTTGACCATCTGAGGGCCAGCTAATAACCAATAAGAAACAAGAAACAGCACACATTTAGTTTTATGTTATACAGTATTTGTTTGATTTGGATTCTACTTTTTTTTTTTATTCAAGTACTTAAAAACCTGCACTTTAACTGTTTGATTTTCTGTCTTTGTGATTTGATGAACATTGCCTATGTATACATATATACATGTATATATACATATATATACATATATGTGTAGTTGTATGATCCATAAATTCTGTCTGGCAGTTCATCACATCACAAAGTTGTGAGAGTTGAACCACCAGTCCAATTAATCTCCAAAGGGATGTTGTTAATGTCTTAACTGTTGTGTGCGTCTATTGAACTGTAAGTAATATAATCTGTTATAGTACTATGGTTTTAATCATCTCTTTTAAACTGAATCTTGCCCGGAAAAGCACTACTTACCCGTGTTCAGAATGTCATTGGCTAAACAAACTGTCCGTCATCAGCCCAACCGGTTGCAATAGGCTGGGTCTGTACACAATAAGAAAAGGGGCGTGCACCTTCTTTCACCACAGGCACTCGTTGGCTATTGTAGCATGTGGACGAGACTATGAAGCTCCTATTGGTTCAAGCAAGATGTCAATCAAAGTGTCTGACTGCAGCGGGGATTTTAAAGCTGGATGTCGGCAGGTGATTACATGCGAACAGGATTTAGTCATGAGTAAACAGTGGAATATTGAACACCTACCGCAACATTTGGAATTTAAAAACGACTGCCTATGCATGTATTTTAATGTCATAACGTGTTCGGACTGAAGATTTGACCGGATTTGATCGTCTGGACCTTTGTCGATCAGGATGAACGAGGTTTCAAAGGTGAGTTGCCTCAATGTGGTTAATTGTTTGTTTCTCCGTCAGAGGTGATTGTACCGACGTTTTGTGATTGTGTATCTTTAACGATCGTTAGTCTTATAACGACGTGGACGTCAGCACTGCTGAATGATGACGTCTGTAAAGCTCACGACGCACGCTCCAGCTGATAGGCCAGATGATGAGTACACTAAAACACACAGCAGACGCTGTAACGTAAGATTGCAGGACTGTCTTTAAGAAGACTGTAAAACTTTTACCGTAAATTTACTAATATAATAATATAATATACTGGCATTTACAATGCGCATACTGTATTTTAATACTCCACTGCACTGCAAATGACAGTAAATAACTCTAATCTGCAACATTCTGCAGATAGTGCTGTAATAATACTATTTTCTCCCAGAATGCATTGCAGTGTGATCCTGTATAATATTAAAACAGTAAGATACCGTGAGATGTTTTAACTGTAAATTTAAATCAAAGGTTTACAGTGAATATCCTACATTTTTGTGAATTACAGTACTTTTTGTGAACCAAAACAAGTCTCCTGGGCTCGTTGCTTTAGTTTAAAATAATTTCACTGGAGTTACTGTTATTTTTGTGCCATTAATCCTAAAGTAAATCTAATTGGATGGGACTATTGACTCGATAGATTCTGCAGCAGTTATTTGCCGCAGATCTTTGTGGCTCAGCACATGGTTGTATGGACGCTACAGGATTGAAATGAAGAAAACAGATCCCAGAGATTCGGCAGACATTCCCAATAATCCTTGGCCTTATCTGAGAGAGATAAGGACAGATCTACGGGACATATTTATTAGTATTAAAAACTAATTAACTTTTACACCCCCAGCAGCATGCTCACTGCAATACATTCAATAATAGAGCTTACTCAAACAAGGATCAGCGATGTAACTTTCGGAAGGAATACTTTTGTCTGTGGGAAAAAAAGTCTGGTCCCAAATAACTAGCTGTTAGCAAATGATGCGTACACTCCAGCATTGCTAGGGGACACAGCTATGTTTAGCCAGGTCTATATTGCTCTGGACCTTAGGAAGGACAGTGTCGAGTGTGAAGTTGTTTGGATTAGAGGTTCTCGAGAAAGCCTTAAGCAGCAACAGCAGAGGCCAATCAGCTGGCCCGTTCTGGACAAGCATGTTTTGAACGGGCTCTGCACTGGTTGAGCTGAACTAAATTAGATTGACCTAAACTGAATAGAAACTGAAGTGGACTGATTTTAACGCAGCAGCCGAGGGAGACACCAGCTAGATGGAAATTGAGACAAATAAGGACCAGAACAAGTAAATGTGATAGAAAGGGAGAAGCACTGCAAGATAGACCACCTCCCCCCCCCCCCCACACACACAACCACACACACTGTGGACACACACATACACTCCTACAATGCAGTGTCAATAGCGATGCCCAGGGTTTCTGTATTTGTACTTTATGCTGTATGTGGGGGCCGGGGGGGGGGGAATCACAGTGTATTAACAGTCGTCACAGAGCAGCTAGTGACCCGCTGCAGAATATGGCCACGTGTGTCGGATGAAGTGCCTATGTAATTGGACGAGACAGTTTAATGGCTTCGTTGCAACCATTCTGGGGTCGGGAGAGCTCGAGTTCGCGGGAGGTTTGGAGATTAAAGTGCCGGCGGAGCTGAAATGACGGGACCCGCTGTGACATGGCAGGTGAAAAAGGTTTGAAGCACAAATTCAATTTCAAACCCATAAACTACAAAGATCGTGCTGTTATTGTTTTTGTTGCCTATTCGAAGTCTCTCTATCTCCTCCTCGCCCACCAAGATTTCTGACACACACACACACACACACACACACACACACACACACACACACACACACATTCACACCTGCAAACTTTCTCTTGAATGCATGTGTGTGAGCTTTCACAGACACACACTATGCTCACTTATATGCACACACTGTCAACTTTAAGAACAACTGGGACTCTCACACACATGCACTCCATTATACATACAGAAACCCTCTTTCCTTACGCATACACATACAATCTCTGGACACACAGTCCCAAACACAACCATCACTCACTCAGCAGTGGCCACAGCGGGTGGCTGGCAATCTTCTCCAGGCTTCAGACCACAGGTGGTAAACCAAACAATCAGCAGTTCCCACCGCGATATCACAGCAAACTGTCCTCACGCAGCTCAATTGACTTTCCTGTGACAGTGTAGGAAAGAATTTTTTTCTTCTTTTTTGTCTTTAGTGGAAGACGAAAAAATTCAATAATACCGACAACAACACCAGTGGTCAGCTTCATCTGGAGCTTGGGAACAGTAAGGTGCTCTCCTTGCAGGAGAAAACTCAACAAAAATGACAGATAGGCAGACAGTGACAGTGAATGAGGTCAAACTGAGACGGCACTGTTCCTGTCTTCTATGAAAACGAATAAGCGGGCTCAGAATATGAGGACACAAAAACGATAAAGCAAATATGCATTCACTGGTATTGGCTTCTCAAATGGGAGGATTTGCAGCTCTATGTTTTATGTCACTCTAAATGTAATATAGGCCTATTTATGTTTTCAATTGTTGGTTGGACAAAGCAAGACATAGTAATAGGCATTTGTCACAAATTTTATGATAGTTTTGCTTAAAAAAAGATGAGATTTGTGGTACAAATAATCAATAGTTCTGGCTCTTTCTTTGGTTACCTTTTGTCTACTTGTAGGTAACTGCAGTCCAAGGTGAACGTGTTAACTATCTGCAGCAGGTAGTGTGTTGGTAGGGGAACAAAAGAGCAGTGCACCAAGTTTGTAGTTTGTCATGGTGGACACAGTCAAAGCTGGTCTTGTGACGCTCTGGGACCCGATTTAAACTCCAACGCATCTAAAAAATTACTCAAATGTTAAATTGAACATGCAAGAGATTGGTGTGGAACTCCATATAATCTTTTTTTTTTTTGGTGGGGGGCTTTTGTGGTGTAGTATCTCAACACCCCCAAAGTCCTGCGGAATTATTTGATGTAAATAAACCTTTTAATAATCAAGAAACAGTGTCAAGCGGATTCCTGTCAACACATCATCCAGCATGGCTCAGACACCACAATGGCCTTTTTAATGAGAGGATAGCCTGAAGATAGAAAATGGACTTAGCCTATAGGGGGGTACTCTCTCCTGTGTGACCTAGAGGTCACCATAGAACTCCGTATTACAAAATCTGACGTTTGAATGTCTACGCCCACCGATCTCCGTGCAGTGGCCAAATATTTGACATGGTGAGAAATTCAAGGAAAATCTTACTCATCAGTATCCATTCATCCAGTTTTGACCGGAAAGTGTCATATACAGGATGAGAACTTCACCATTATAAGTCCGATAGATTTGTTAATAAAGTTAATACTTTAATACAAGTTACTTTCTTCCTGATCATGCCCATCAAATGAATCCAATCCCTTCACCTGTCAGCTACATTTTCCGGTTCACCTGTTGCACACAGTCTGGTCTAGTCTGGTGGAAATATCGTCCATGCTGTTAGCTGCCAAACTATGGTTAAATGATGGGAAAAGGGTTTATTGGAACCTTTTTCTGTGGACATAATTTATTGTTTATTTATAGTTTTATTGAGCTGAAGGGAACAGTTTGAGGTTAGCATGCTTACTATTACTGCATTTGTCTTTTCCTTACACTCGGATGAGGAAATCATTTTGTACGTGCTACGTTTTGTGGTGTCTGGGGTTGGTGTACTTTGCTCTGCTTGGTTCTTATGTTTTTGTGAATTACCCATATACCAACTGTAAGCTAATTTAGGGTTAGAAAGGGCAAACTTTGACTGACAGAAACCTTGAGCTGATACACCAACAACTCTATGTGTTTTAGCACTTTAACCCCAAACCTACTCGTAGACAGTTTCCCAGCAGACATGTTGAGGTGGTACAGCAGAAAAGCAATGTTGAAGTTAACAAATAATGGTAAGTGATTAAGTTCCAGTGCTCGCTAACTAACGTAGCATACCGGATTGTGAACTAACTTTACAAAGCTTTTCTTTTCTTTCTATGACGCAGAAAACATCTGCTGTGGAAAAAGGTTATCTGGGTGAAGCGGCGTTCAGTTTCTATGCTCCTCATATCTGGAATAAACTCCCAGAAACCTGCAGATCTGCTGCTACTCTCAGTTCTTTTAAATCAAGGCGGAAGATCTTTCTTTTTTATGCGTCCTTTCTTTAAATGACTGCTCATTTCTTAAAATTTCTTATGCTGCACTGTAACTTTTATTCTTGTTTTATGTGTCCTAATGTTTCTGTTTTGTTTTTAACTGTCTATTTATGTGTTTTATCGGTTTTTAATGCTTATGATTTTTAACTGTTTGTACTTGTGTTTTATCTGTTTAACAAATTTTGTGTAAAGCACTTTGAATTGCCCTGTTGCTGAAATGTGCTATACAAATAAAGCTGCCTTGCCTTGCCTATCTACATTCTTGTGGATATTATAAAAGTACAATATGTCCCTTCCTGTGACGAGGCGCCTGGCTGCCGTCACGGTAGCAACACGCTACATAGTTTATTTTATTTAGTGAGTTCATATTTTATGTTAATGATCACAAAATTAAAATCACCTGTTAACCTAGCCATTCTTCATTGTTAATGTGAATTGTATTTAGGTTATTAGGACACTGTAGTTTTTTTGTTAATTTTTTGTTAATGGATCTTGTTGCCTGAGGGCCTTAATTGGGAAGATAAATAAATATCCCATCTTTTCCAACTACATCTCTGACTCATCCGGAGTGTTTTTCACTTGCTTGACTACTGGCTACATCTACCCACAACACTTCCCTCTGAGGTAGAAGTAGAGCGTGGCATGCGATTGAAATACTCAGGTGAAGTAAACCGGTTACATTCCACTACTGCTTCTAAATGAAAATAATAACCACAAATCCCTGGCATCCTGAAAACTCTAGCTGGATGGTGTAAGCCTCTACTGTCGCCGTCCAGGCAGCTAACCCTGACCTTAACCCTAAACACAACCATTGCTGCGCTGCCTGGAAGGAGACGTTGTGGGGTTAAAACACCAAACACCCATGCATCGCACAACTTCAGTTCAGGGTCAAAACAACAGAACAGCTGAATGTATGACTATGAGACTGCTTGGGTCTCTGCTTATGAGTGAAAAGCAGAATGAACTATTAGCTGTTTGTTGTTGGGTGGTGTGAGAAGTCTTTCCTCACACCACCTTTCATCCCATGTGAACATAAAATCTATTTGTAGCGTTAAACGTTTGGTATAAATGGCAGCAAAATTGAACATTTTAGTTTGTTATGAAGTAGTTTCTTCCAGAAATGTCATTATGGTTTTGACAAAGAACACGAGGACGGAATAGAACACGACTAGTGATGGAGAGGGCCGGGTACTGAAGTCAATACTTTTTGGGCACAGACCGAATTGCCTCTAAAGTGTCAAAAAATGCCTTGTCATTCAATACCCAATTTCAATACACAAGGGGTAAATCTCATGAGGGTCATTGAGCCAATAAGCATGCTACTAAGATCTGATAATGTTTGTTCTAGGCTTTTACCCGTCGCAGAGACTGGGCTCACATAGTAAGAGCTGAAAAATATGTAAAGATATGTGCGGCCATGTGTTATGTTGGCATTTCTTTTTCTTTTTTTATAGAATTGGTATCTAGAAAAAGTATCAATTAGGAACTAGTAAAGTAAAGCTTTTTAACTTTTGAATGTTCATTACATTCAAGATGTTGGAAAATGAGTTGCTACGAAGCTAATTAAGGCTTTCAGCTCCACACAACTGTCTGGATTTCTCACTATGACCGTGTTCAGACGCTGGTGTTGTCTGGCAACTTCACCGTGCAGGAACGCAAGCAAAGTTAAATACCTTTTATGAAGAGTCCATGGTTTTTATATCCTATGTATGTTCCTTGGCTACTAGCAACTGCGTGGAGAATGGGTGGGGACTGTGCGCCAACAGTTTTGTTGTCATTACTTAACCCTCGGGTCTAATTGGAAAAAAAAAAAAAAAAAGATCAGTTCACTACTTTCATTGAAAGTGGAATTTAATTTCATAGCATTTGAAAAAAGTTTGATAAAGTGTCAAATGTCGGTACAAGCTTTAAAAACTTCACAGGAAAAAAAATCACAAAAACTTGCACAGCACAACCTATAATGATAATATTATGTTTCATAGGTATCTGCAAAAGCGTCAGAGGAGCCAGATTCACCTGACGAGGATGACTTATACAGATCATGAAGGTAGGTTTTATTTAAGGCTTTATATGAGAAACATAGTCAAATGACATCAAATGTGACATGACATCTCATGCTTTTGCTGCTGGACATGCAAAGCACTGGCCAATTAAATCTGTGCAACCTGAAGCAACAAACCTACCCTTGCAGCGCCTGATTTTTTTTTTTTTTTTTTTTTTTTAACACTGAGCTGTTTATTGGTTGGGTAATTCTAAATACTGAGCCAAGACAGTACAGCAATGGCATATTAAATGTGTCCTATGTACATTTTTCAGACATGAGAACCATATTGTGTACTTTGTGGTGCACATTTGTACAAAAAACCACAAGTGTAGCTGTCGAGAATGGACCTCTCTTTTCTGGTAAGTTATTTTTATCGCTCTCTTTTTGAAAAGAAGAAGAACCCAAAATCAAATGGAACGTTCATGTCTGTCCTCAGGGAGTTGTGTGAATGGCATTTTGGTCAAATGTAGGTACAAGTGGGTAGACACAATGAAAAATTACAACATGATAAGTCTCCTGGTTTGTGCTGGATGTTCCAGATTGATTATGCTCTACACAGCAGTGTTGAGTATCCGAGGGGGGATTTCTTCTTTATCTCTTCTCTGTATCTAAAACAAAAGCTGATGTCTGTTTTAGCTAACGGCTCTGTATTCTCACTGGTTATTCAACAAGCCTCTGGAGTGCTGGAAGCCTCTGAACACAATACCAGTTGATTGGCTGTGTGCTCTTCTACTGTTGCAAAGAGTATTTTTACCTCTTAGTGGTTTTGTATGGGGCTGTGTGGGTGAGAGTGCAGTTGTGTATACAAGTGTGCTGACAATAAACAGCTCACTTTCTCTTCATCTTTATTTAGTGTGCGTGTGCACGCTGTCAACACAAGACAAACATGTTTTTGCTGTTACTCCCACGTGCCAAGACAATCGTTCATAATGAAATCTGAGCACATTTAGAACTTAACTTGCGATTGTTTGTTACACCTTGTGGGTTTGAGACACAACGTCTTGACTCTGAGTTAAAGCACAAACAAAACCCAACAACAACCCTAACCCAACAACAAAGAGCTGAATGTTCTGTATGAAAGAGGTAATCTGTAAGGTAATTAAAGACAACTTTATACAAACCGG
>NC_048420.1:21490211-21503968 GCF_013103735.1 Etheostoma cragini | reverse complement strand
CCCCCCCCCCCCCCCCCCCCGCCGCTGAACACAAAAGAGGCCCAATGAAAAACAGAAACACTTTTTATCCGACACCTGTTTGTGACTCACAGCATCTGGTGATGAAGTGCAACCAATACCTTGCAATTTCTCTGTAGCTACGCCAGCCACTAGTCTTTATTAACTCTCGGCTTAACAATGTAGAACAGATTATGAAGCGCTGCTTTCTTCAGGGAATATTAATTATGCATATTAGTTTTATTGGTTTTGTGCCCACAGTGTACCATTGCCCTAGACATCACCAGAGTCTACAAAAAGGGGGTGGTGTAAGAGAAACTATTAACGTTACAACACAGAGTAGGAAGAGAGTTCTGTTTTTGAGTAGCTTAAATTTTATTTTTCTGCTGTAGGAAACCTCTCTTAATTCTCCAGTGCTGGAACAATTAGACCGTCAACAATTTCTTTAAGGATTTTGATGATAAATGAATATCATTTGTAGTTGAAGCTTCTCAAATGTGAGGGTTTTGCTGCCATTCTTTGTTTTTCACCATTGCGGAGTTAACACCTTTTGGGTTTTGGAGTGTGAGTGACACAAAATAAGAAATGTAACGATGTCCTCTCGGACTCTGGGAACTTAAGATGGGCATTTTTTACTTTTTATACATCATAGATCTGTCGTTGACACAATTCATTGAGAATGAAATTAGTAATTTTTTGGTAAAGCCATGTTTAAAACCAAACAAAACTCAATGATTCAAGAATAGTTTCATATTCTTACGAGTGAAAGGTGTATATTTATATGTTTTTTTGGCTTTGATTTTGATCTTGTTTCCTTTTTAACCTCACTCTTTTCTTTGAAATGCAGTAATGAGTGGATTTTCCCAGTGTGGGATCAATAAAGTTAATCTCATCTTATCCTCCTTAAAACACAGAGCAATTATAAGAAATGTGGTCTATATGTCTTTTGCATCATCACAAGCCATTCTGGTGTGAGTTGCAGTCAGGTGTCTCCGTGGTGGTGCTTTTAATTACTCTGACAATGATATATTGATGTTTAAAAGTCACCTTTTCACATTTAATTCACCAGGGGATGTTTTTCGAGGCGCACATGTTCTTTATCATCTACGGCCCGTTTCACATTCATACAGCTACTTTGCATTCATTCACACCTGGCCGGTACAAGCAGTCGTGCACAGCTGGCCGCCGGGACATTGAGGCAGATAAGATGCACCTCTGTGGTGGCTGCTGGGGGTGAGGATGCCCTTCATATGTCTCCTTGCATTACTCTCCCTCTGCATTACCAGCAAAGCGTGGAATAACTCGCCAACAGAATCAGCAGACACCTGGTTACAAGTCCCAGCACCGGCGGAGATAAATGAAATCAATACCCCGGCTGCCGTGCAATTTCTCTGTCGCGCCGCCGTCCACAAGCTTATATTACCGCACATCTTTAAAGTGCAGAACTGATTATGAAGCACATTGAAGATCTGCTTACTTGAAAAATTGGTAATTATGGGCAGCAGAGTGTGGTATTGGTGGAGTAGAGATACTGTAAGTCGTGAACCATCTTTTGAAATTGTTACGGTAAGCAGAGAGGAAGCGCCATGCCTCATAATCAATGCTCATCCTGAAAGCTGATAATAGCTGGGAGGGTCTTCACAGAAACGGACCAACTTCATCTTTGTTCTGTTGAGACCTGAATCTATACCATATCATTAAGGAGAAAAAAAAAACAAGATTAATACTCTTTTTTTTTTTTGTTTTGTTCTTTTTTACTTCTGAATTGCTTTTCAAGGCAATCCAACATAAAGTCAAATGATGTACAGTATATTGGATCACTGACCTACTGTACTCTGTCTATAGTCCCCTCTGCCAAGGAGGTTATGTTTTCAGCCTGGTTTGAGGGCTTGTTTCTCTTTGTCAGCAGGGTTACAGCAACAATATCGGCCAGATTTTTATGAAACTTGGTGGAAGGGTGTATCATGGGCCGAGTTGGAACCCATTAGATTTCGGAACGGATCCGAATCACAGGACAGTTACAATATGGGACGATTATTTTTTCCTGTTTGTTAATATTAGGAGCTGGGGCGTGGTCTTGGCAGAGGTCTGCGCTCTCAGAGTGCCCCTGCTAGCATGTTTGATTTCTTTTATTCAAACGTTGCACATGTTTTTTGCAGAATTCTCAAACTTTTGGCAAAATAAAATGGTAAATCAATGAATGTCTCCTTTTATGCACACATATACACACATATAACTTACATCCTCCCGAGTGTCTGCAGGGACATATCACCTGCGCTCCAGGATCTGTTTTTATTGACAGTCCCTAAAGCCCACACTGACTTTGGCAACAAGGCTTTTAATTTTGTAGCGCCATCTGCATGGAACCAGCTTCAGACTGAACTAGAGTTGAAGGAGTTGGTCTCACTTTATTCTTTTAACAAGGACCTTGCAGAAAGGCAGTCTGTATGTTTTTAAATGGATTTAGGACCCAGAGTTTTTATGATGAGATTGTTGTTTGAATATGACAAGTGAAAGTGTGTCTATGTATTTAAGTGTCTCTGTGTCTATTTGAATCCGTGCCTCCGCTTGCCAGGACTACCTTTTATAAAAGAGATTTTTAATCTCAAGGAGATTTTTATCCTGGTTAAATAAAGGTTTGAATAAATGAATAGAAGAGTATTTGAGTTTTTGAAGGAATGATGTTTCTTCTAATCCTCAGGCACACAGTGATGTTTTATTCAGCTGCTTTAGTGATCAGTAGAGACATGCAACATGGTCTCCGTTTGGACTTGAAGCATGCAGGTTGTGGGTAAATACTACCACACATTTTGTATCTCTGAAATTTTTGTCTTTCTGGTGAAGCCTAGGCTGCATGTCACAGTTCCTACAGTAGAAGCAGGGTGATTCTTGGATCAGAGCTTCAGGGGTGCCTGGCCCCCTTATAATATATAGATATATTCTTTAACGCTATGTGCATTTTAAAGAGCCCATATAATGCTCATTTTCAGGTTCATACTTGTATTATGAGGTTGTACCAGAGTAGGTTTACATGGTTTCATTAAAAAATTAAAAAAAAAAAAAAAAATTCATAGAGTGAGACCTCTCACTTTTTTACCATCTTTGTTTGGAGGCACACATGTGCAGTAGCTTGGTGAGATCACATCATCTAGATGTATAGTTTCTACAACTTTAGTAGTACAAGGCAGGGTTAGCTGGGAGCCTTCTCCTAAACAAGGGCGCACTTCCAACTTTGCGTAGAATAGCTGCAGAACATGGACATGTAAGTGGTTCTTTTGTAGATTATGGTGAATTAGTGTGTGTTGTAGCAGTGTTTTGCCATTGAGAACGAGCTAGCATGCTAGCTCTAGCATGCTACGGTTAGCCACCTCATTGGCTAGTGACATAGAAAGCCGTTCAGATTTGAACAGCTCACCCAGAGACTAAAGGCAGAGGACATCCAGAAACCTGTATCTCAATCAAAACAGCACGAATAGTTTGTATGCGTGTCGAAGCATCAGAGACACAAAATAACACCCCAAATTCCCAATTTCTTTATTTTTTTCTTCATAATATGGGCACTTTTAACATCAGGGGAAACATGGAAGTGAGTAATTAGAAAGACACCAACAATTCCAAAAAAAAACTTCCTTTAATGCTGAGCCACAGGGCCATGAGTACAAAGGTAAGGTGGTATTACAAATGAAATTGGATATTTATCTATGTATAAGCAGACATTCCTAAATGCAGTATCAATTACGTTGGAAAACTAGAGATTAATGCGAGTTTAGGGGTACTACAGCACTTTCTAAACATAAAGCTGTACTCTCTGTCTATCTTAAGCTGTAGTTTTCCCGTTCAGTTATGGCCCAGATGAATACAATCTGCTGGTTGGTTGGGGATTTAATCCGATTTGATCAACATCTGTTCTTCAGAAATCGTGTCTTTTAACCAGGGCTGAAACTAACTATTGTCGATTTTCTTGATTAATCAAAATAATCAGTTGTTTGGTCTATGTCGATAAATGTCGATAATTGATAAATAAAAAGATATTCAGCTTACGGTCATAGAGAAGTGAAAAAAACTAAATAATCAAACCTAAGAAGCTGAAATACAAGAAATTTTTACGATTTTTCAGGAAGAAAAACACTTAAACTGATTAATCAATTATCAAAATAGTTGGGGAATAACTTAATAGTTGAAAACAAATCAATTAATCTCCGCTCTGCTTCCAACATAGCAAATCCGGAGTAAATCCTGTATTCTTGAAAGTGACAAATATCTGCTCGATGAAGTAATTGTTGAGTCACTGATGACGATAAACAATTAATCAACACTACGCAGCGCTGTCATGGCCTGTAGGGCAGCACTATCCACTTAATGTCCTTACAACAACTCTGACAAGAAAGGGAAAAGAAGTGAAAGCATCTCGGATGATGTGGAATGAAAGGTAGAGTCTGTTTTCTTCCTTCCAAGAAGGAGCTTAATGAGGCAACAAACGGCAGCTGAACCCCATCAGCACTCTTCTTACTTCGTATATTCCTCTTTGGTTGTGTCAGTAGGCAGCCGAGTGTTCACAGATGAAAGAAGCGGGAGCTGAGGCGCCACTGAAGTGCCTCCTAAAGAGTCTCTTTGTATTATAAGTTGGCTGTATCTTCCGAAGGAGGAAACGACGACTGTACCTTAAGTGAACTCTTGCTGTCCTTTTGTTAGAATTCCAGTACAGGAGTGTTCATCAGTCTTTGCACTGTATGTCACGTCCTGTTGCTTTTTCACTTAATCTGTGCATTGTGGGATGGGCTTTTTTATATTTATTTTTAATCGTCATCGCGATATCAACTAGCGCAATGACTATCTTATGAGAGGCTTTACATTACATGTCATTTAGCTGACGATTTTATTCAAAGTGACATACAATGGCTACGTATGTTGTACACCTCTGGAACAACTAGGTTTTAAGCGTCTTGCTCAGAGACACATTGCTGATATATTGCAGTGGGAATCAAACCCAGACCTCTGTCCACTACGCCCCCCCCCCCCCCCCCCCCCCCCCCCCCCCCCCCCCCCCCCCCCCCCCCAGAGGCTGCGACATATCCCAAAGACATAGACACTCAGACACATACTCATTCTTTTTTTGCATTGGTGCCTTCAAATATTCAATTCAATGTTTAATTTGCTGAAAAAAAGAATATTGGAAATGATTTCAAATGTTTCAAATTGAACAAGCAATTTATTACATTTTACCAGAATACTGAAAGCAGCAGAAGAGCTGTACTGAGGACACTTTAATATCTGTTTATTTTGCAAATAATCACACTAAATTAAGTTATCGTCTATTTTCCTCCCATCGTGCAGCCTTACTGTGGGAACACGTAAACGAGTCTGGATGGCTGTGCACCAGCGCAACTCAGACAGGTCCCTGTGCATTTATGGATACAGCTCGTGTAATGGTTCTCCTGAGAACTGACATCGTTGTCAACGTGTTTCAAAGATCATAACAATTAAGCTGTCTCGATGCAAAACAGTCCCTCTGGCGGCCCGCATTCATACAAACGTAGCTGCTTTTTTTTGACACTGCCACACTTATGGTAATTTGTTGGAGATAAAAAGGCTCTAAATCACTTATGACTGGACACACTGACAGGTGGCGTAGACTTACCAGAGTGTGAAAGAATACCTGCCTTCCTGTGACAATATTATAAACTGCTGTCAAACTAGCCGAAAAACATCACTTATAAATATTGTATGCTGCCCCTCATGTTAAATTAAGCACCTTCAGCTTGTACTCCGGCCATTGCGCATCTCTCCTGCTCAGTTTTTCCCCATTCTTAATCCCTCTCAGGACAGTGATAGTATTACTAAGGGAGGTCTGCCAATTTGGCCTTTTTTTACCTCAGGACCCTGGACATTTGATCCAGTGCAGACTGAAGATATCAGAGACTTTCGCCGCTCAACGTGCTTAGCAGACTCCTGTTGGATTTGCTTTAATCTTGAACCTCAGAGAGAAAAAAGATCATGCCCGTGTCTGCACATTACAGACTACATTTCACTTACAGGAGTCTTACAGCTAGTGGCAAGGGAAGGCCAGCGCCTCTCTTTAGATTGGAGGAAGCCCTGAAGGGAAATTGTGTTAGACCAGCACCAAATGACAAAGAATTTCACTGAGAAAAGAGGAAAATGGATCAAATAAAAGCATGTAAACAAAAAGGTAGATCATGCATTGAAGCAGCGTTTCTGTGTGTTAAAAATCAGATAAAAGCATCTTCTAGGATAACTATTTTTTTTTTTCTCAACCTGGAACCCATTTTTGTGTCTAAGTGACTGATGGGAACAACAGTCTTTGAAATTAGTCCAATATTAGTCGGCAGCAGCAGAACAAACTACCCTGTAAGTTAACAGTGCAATTGTCCAGCTTGTCTTTACTTTCACAAAAGTACTCGTTTTGCCACTGACAGACTCAGATTAATATTCTGACAACATTATAGAAAGGATTTCTTAGGAGGAAATCTTTCTGTTGAAGACTAAGATCCTTTTTTAAAACATCTGTGTAATTGCTTTTGCTTAGCCCACCAGACTCCATGGAAATAAACAGTAATATTAGCATTGGAAAATACACTTCATTCAAATTTGAAAAACAAAATGAGATTATGAAAAGCCGTTTTTGATCGTCTTTCCACTTTTTCAACCACCACAACTCTAGTTTTGGTTAATATAAACACATAGTTTACCGGCTAACATGTGAAAGTATGTTGGCTCAATTCACGTTAAAAGTATTATATTCACTGAAGGGATCCTTTCCATAATGTTGTCAGACACTTAGAATATTAATCTGAGCCTGTCATTGTCAAAACGTGCACTTTGTATTAAGCTACATTGTAGCTTGTTTTGCTGCTGCTGACTGCAGCGATCTTGCTTAATAGTGGACCAATTTCAAAAACTGTTTTTTCTATCAGTCACTTAAACACAAAACCATAGTAAAATAGAGTCCAGGTTGAAAAAAAAAACAGTGGTTACCCTTTAGATCAACCTGACACAAGTAGCCACTTTAGGGGAGTGTGACTGTGTTTTTACCCTTAATTAAATCTATCCTCCTAGAAAATCCTGTTTCTGTCCAAATTACTGACTGTAATGACCAGCTGAGAGAGCTTTAGTAATTTGATTTTAAACTCAGCCAGTTTGTGGTAGTCACATAATCCGAACTTGAATCCAATTGAAGTAAGGTACGCTAACATATGCATGCATTTGCTTTCCTTAAATTATAATTGACTTTTCTTTACTTCTTTTTATGTCTTTACAGACCATGTTCTCATGCAATTACATTTAATTGCCCTGGTTTCTATCCTTTCTCCTAAAATACTAGCAGTTGGCAAAATCCTTCCCTGTCCATGAGCTGGGCAGACACTCCCTATTAATCCCAACTAAGTTTGCAGTAGGGCAACATTTCCGCCCGATCAGCTGTTTCTCTTGTTGGAATGATTGGATGAATTTCTGGCGTGTCTGAATTGGTCTTGAAGGTCGAGCAGATTTTAGATCTGATTTCACACGTGGCCGCTGTCAAAGGTTTGTAAACTGTAGTGAGGTTGTTTCAATGGTATCGCAGTAGTATTTCAAATGTGCCTGACGCTAGTCTTCAGTTAGACAGACTAAAGTCTCTGAAGGACCATCTTCTTTTTCTTGTCTGGAATTCTCTTCATAGGGTTGCCAAATGTAACACTACCTTTCTGTTGTTTGAAAAACAATTTGTTGACATTATCATTTGAAAGTGAGGGCATAAGCGGCCGATAGTACCGTAATTTGAGCATAGAAGTCTCACATATGATCTGTGAAAAGGATGATAAAAGAGTGTAGTACGAGTCACTACATATCCCCACAGTGTATGTTCACTTTAGTGGCCGGACTATTTAAGGCTTATCTACAACGCATAAGCGTTGGTGAAGGATTTTCACATGAACAAACTGTATTATACACTGAAAAAAAACAACATTGTTTTGCAAATACAGTACTCCATCATTTTACCTTTTAATGGCGCTGACCCACATCTAGTACCAGCTTGGCTGAATTGGACCACAGTGCCCTGTCCTCCTAGAAATGTAGACGCACCCTGGCGGCAGTAAAAGTAATTTGCAGCTAGGGTCAGTCTAGCAACTCTCTGTTGGCTTGTGAGCTGAAAAAAACAAATCCTGGTCAGGACAATGTCATTGTGTAGAGTGTCGGTGGGCGGGCTTAACGTAAGGGCGGCAGGGTTGTGACGGTTCCGCGTGAATTCCCTGCTACTTGAAAACAAAAAAGATGGCCGCTGCTAGTGAACAGCGTTTTTTTGAATCGGCTTTGGCAGTGACTCTGGAGTTAAACACTGAAGTCATTCTTAAAAAAGGTGTTCGGAGTTTTGCCGACCGGATAGCCTACGGCAGTACAGGAATTTGAAAGACAACCGTTTACCCCGCCCCTCGGATTGAGCCCTGCCGATGGTGAGTTCCCAGACCCAACATCTTGATGTGGGTCTGGCTTGTCAGGCTACCGTCGTCCATTTTCCATTGCAGATTAGTACCGCCTCATGCGTAAGGTGAGCGTGGGAGCTCGTCATAGTGACGCCGCTGGAGTCTGCCGTCACCCACACGACTCACACACAGAACTTCTAATGTGTGTTGCTTTTGATTCTCGGCATGCGGCTGTTGCTACAGCCAGAAGACAGATTTTTTTTTCAAAAGATGCTGGAGGCAGCAACAAAAACATAGCTGGCTAAACTATTTAGAAATGGCGGGATTGTTTAGGACACCCCTGTCTGTTGCTAGCACTGATGACGCAGTGATTAATACGGATTCCCTCAGACAAATTAAATAGTACCAGGTACCTTGTTCCATAATGCAAAAACTAAAAAGGCGAGAAGAGTCAAGGCGATCAGTTAATGGAAATGTCATGAGAGAGTATTAGAGGAGTTCTTACTCAGAAGGCTGTTTAAGGACTTTCAGGTGTTGATAGTATAATGTAGATCTGTGAAACATTTGTGTTTGAGTGCAAATAATACATTTGTGTTTCACTTATTCTTATGAGCAACATTATCCCTTAAAGATAGCAAAGGGATCTGGGACCAAATGGATGCAATCTGAATACATCACGTTTTTTGTAAGTGCTTGGGTTCCAAATGAACACATTTCTGAGTAGTCCTTTTTTTTTTTTCTTACTTACTCCCTCAGTCCCCTCTCCAATTCCAGCTAAACTCTGTGGCTCCCCCCCTGTCGCTCCTTCCTCTGTCAAAGTTAATTGTTTTCTGCAATTTTTTTCTGCCTTCCCTTCATGTCATTTGTTTGACGGAATCGAGAGGACTCCTCATTGCCGCTGCCGTGGGGCCAAACAGGAAACAAGGTGCCAAGGATAAGGATGGCATGCCAGAGGGTGACTCAGCCCCCCCCCCCCACACACACACACACACACTGGAGAAAACACTAATACAAGTACTTTGACACATCCAGACTTCCCTCTGAAGACCCGCTTATACCCACATTATATAGTGTATTAGGAAATATAAGTAGACTAGCTGTTTCACCACTCTTGAATGAAACAGCTACCCAGGAACCTCTTTTGATGAACTTACATAATGTGATACACAGCTCTGCAAAACAATACCACACCCACGTGGGCACACTTATACACACACACACACACACCTCCAACCCAGAATACCCCCACTTTAATCTGTTTTCCAAATGTTGTTTCTTTCCCTGCGGTGCTGAGCCGGTTTTTCTATTTATGGAGGGGTGTTGAGCTGATGTGAGATGATCGGAAAGTGCCTCGCTCCCATTGTGATTCTCCTTGAGGTGTCTGTGTGTGTGTGTGTGTGTGTGTGTGTGTGTGTGTGTGTGCGCCCGTGTAAATGCATGTATGTTTGTGTGGTCTGTGTACACGTCGGCATGCATACTGAATATGTCTGTGCGTGTGTGGATGTGTCTGTGCTTGCTTCTGGTCTGTCAAGGTGTTGTTGTGTGTGCTTGCAATATGGATGATGGGGATATAAACCGGAGCCAGCTCATATAGAGCAGATGTGCCTTCAATAATGACTAAATGGAGATGCAGGCAAGCACCACCAGGCAGACTAAACAACGCTTTAAAATGCACAATTTTGCTGGCAAAGGTGTGCGTGTGTGCGTGTGTGTGTGTTTGTGTGTTTTTTTCCGGCAGTGCACCATACTTAAACCCTCTTTAGAGTTGTCAGTGTTCTTGTGTGCTTGTATTAAGTAGTTCAGTCACAAACTTCCACCAAATCACAAACACAAATAAAAATGCTAAAATTATTAAACTTATTTAAAATGAAATCAGATCTGCTAGGTCCCAAAATTAAGTGCAATATTTAGCTTTGATTGTTTTCTTTATGGAATTGTTTTGCACAACCTTGTACAATGCCACCCACTGGTACATTGTCATCTGCGTATGATCAACAAAGCTTCATTTGAAATGTGTTTGTTTTCGGTTTTGTGCGTGCACCTCGGACGTCGACGATGGCGCCATAGAGGTCTAACCCTGGATTTCCACCAACTGCAGAACAGCTGTGGATCGGTCAACACCCACCAGTTCCGGATTTGTTGCAGAACGGCTGCGGCCATGGCTGACAGCTGAAGTCACGAGGACCCACGAGATCTCTCGAATTCACGTATGATCGCGCGATATGACATGATGTAGTTTCTATAAACAGACCCACAAAACCTCTGACCTGTTGACTTCAGGCCTGCCTCCGCCCAATATGACATTTTCAAGGTGTAGTGCAAGGAAATATGATCCGCTGTCAGCACAATGCCAGAGAGCTCTGCAGCAAACATAATAAAACATCCAGAAACAAAATAAAACATTGGTTAATTTTCAAAATGAAATAGACCTTGCTCATGGCGGATCATATTCCCCTGCACTACACCTTGAAAACACAGCACAGAGTTGTTCCTCTGGATGGAATCAACTGTTGTTGGTGTTGTGGTTCTATTCTACATGAATTTGCGAGATCTCGTGGGTCCTCTTGACTTCCGCTGTCAGTCATGGCCGCAGCCGTTCTGCAACAAATCGGGACCTGGTGGGTGTTGACGGATCCACAGCTGTTCTGCAGTTGGTGGAAATCCAGGGTTAGACCTCTATGGAACTGCTCAGGAGGGCTGCGGATCGCCGGTACTGGGACGGAGTTGGAGCGTTGCCGTTCCAAAGTCAGGGAAATTACACACATTGACTTTAATGGAAACCTATTGACTCTGCCGCGGATCCATGGTATTTGGTGGAGATCTGGTAATTGTTTAAGATGTGTGCCAGATAACAGCAATGTCTCTGGTTTGAAAGAACAACATTTAGTAAAGTATAGGAGGTTGTCTGGTTCATAAGCAGGTAGAGGAAACACACATACAAAACACATGGTTTTTAAAATCTGTGCTATTCCCTATCTCCAGCGTCTAAATTTAAGTTATCAGTGTTTGTCTGCTGCCAGCGAAAAAAGGAACACACAGTCGCACAAGTTTCTGCAAACCTGCATCAGCCTTGTGATCCACATCAAACTCACAGGGAAAACACTAATTAATGGTAAACAAAGTTCCAGGCATGAAAACTCATGAAGATATTCACAAGTTGCTGGGTACCAAGAAGGAGGCTGAGGAGGAGAACTTGCTCTGGGTACAGGGGGGAAGAAAGAGATGCAGACAGAGGGGGAGGTAGAGATTGAGAGAGAAAAAAAAATACAGGAGGGGGTAACGGGGAGAAAGAAATATACAAAAGAGGAAACTAGAAAACAGGAAGGAAGTGAGAGTAAGAGTAGTCGTTAAGGGGAGGAAGTAGAGATGCTTCAAGAGAAGAAGAAAGGAATCAAATGAGCAACAACAAAGGGAAGAGCAAGAGAAGTGATGGGGGGAGATAAGAGAGAGAAAGAGAGAGGTATTTTGGGAGCTGTGAGAGAAGAACACATCACCCCGGGGGCTCTGTGTCTTTCCAGCCCTTTAATGTCTTTAATTAAAGCCACCAGTATTATCTCTGCGCTCCCTTGGAGTGCCATTAGCAAGGCAACACTCAGCTACACAGCCAGCTGATAGCGGAGTGGAAGGGAGTGGGGTAAAGCGCCTAATGATGGGAGGAAGCGGCAAAAGAGGGACAGACGGATGGGGTGGGGGAGTTATTGAGGGCAGGGGCAACGCTGGAGGTCCGCACGGATGGGGTGAGAGGAGTTATTAAGGGCCAAGGAGCGCTGGAGGCCAGGGATGGACAGAGGAACATATGTGATGAGGATGATGGAGCGGTAAGAATGGACGGAGGGGAAAGGAAGCATAGGAAGGGAGGAGTGGGGGTGAGATCTCAACTTCAAAAGACCAAATCTGGAGGGTAGAGAGGCTGCCGTGGAGAAAGAATTACAGAGCTAAACGTGTGGGCTGACTGGTACATGATCATATTATGCCCGCAGCTTGTTTAATCAATCAGACTTCCCTGGTCCCTGGCCAAAGAGATCTCTCACATGGCCCTGTGTCAGAGGGGGGGGGCATGGAAACCATAGCAGGGGCATGGGGCAGGAGAAGAGGGACTAGAGGGCGAGGATTGTCTCGTGATTAGTTATTTGTAGTTCTTTGAGTTATCACTAAAATAATATGATAATTAGTTTTATTGTCAAAACAGAGGACTGTCAAAATATATTAAAGTTCCGATAAATAAAATGTAAAAAAACACAAACTTAAGATATGAGACTTAAAGTCCTTTGAACACAAATTAAACACAATTAAATGTCAGTGTTGCCAACAGGGACGTTGTAGAGCGCCCTCTGGTGGACAGACATATGCAGACATATGCTCATAACATGGTTGACAGTCTGTTTTTATTAAATTTTTTAAATATTAATTTATCAGAATCATCTATTTGTCATAATTGATGCTGATAAATGAATATAAAAAAAGGGAAATGCCTAATATCGGCCGCTAATATCAGCCCGCCGATATATCAGTCGGGCTCTAATATTTAAACATCAGTCCTGTGAACCTTGCCATTGAAATGTTAGCGCGGGGAGATGTAAGGATGTGCAAGCGGAAGGAAGTGTAGCGACAATGTGTGAGTTGCAAAATCAAATAATTCTTTTATCATAACAGATATAGAGATGATAAAATAAAATGATTGGTGGCTGCAAACACAACTGCTGCAAAGAGAGAAAGCGAGAGAGTGCTTGAGTGAGGGCATTTAGAAGGATTTCCAGCAGGCGCCAGCTATCAGCTGTTAACTGCTGCTGATGTTCTAGGTCAACTATAAGATACCACAGGAAAGAATTCATCAGACATGCATAACCCTTTTACAAACTGGCCTGAGGCAACCTCTGTCAAGTACTACAAAATATTTTTTTATGAAAAGCTACAGTATTTCTAAGGCTACAGTGACACACTTTGAACCAGCAGAGCCTTCAGATTTTCAAATACGTGATCCAAATAAAATGAGAAATGGGAGTTTGATTTTTTAAGGGACATGGTGACAAAATCCTTGCACAAGCTGCACAGGAGTCATGCCAGCAACAGGTGAGAAGTAACACGTATTTAAAATTCATAATAGGCTCCAGCACACCTCCAATAGGACAGACTTGAGGTTCGACAGAGTTAAGCTGCAGCTGGAGGAAGGTTTGGATCCCGTTTTGTGTCATTGTGTCAAAAATAATCATGTGCATGTGTCACTCAGGCCTTAACCAAAATGCTGGGGATGGGGAACAGAGCAGGCAAAGCAGGTTTTCTTGTGGAAGTGTTGGTTTGGAGTAGTTTGACTGGGCTTTCTGGATGGGGGGGGGGGGGGGGGGG
>NC_048420.1:21435203-21490111 GCF_013103735.1 Etheostoma cragini | reverse complement strand
GACATTTAACACATTCATTTTAATTTCGATGTGTCGCAGTAGCTACATCTCCCCAGAGATTTCTCTGTCTTATTTTCTCCAACTTGCACTTGGTTTATTTTCTTTTCCAATGGCCTTTACTTTCGTACATGTTGTATATAGTATGTCCTTACCCATCACCTGCCCAGTTTGTTTCATTGCAATGCCAAAGTTAGATTTTGTGTAGCTTAAAACTTTTAAACCGTGAATTCATTATCTAAATGTTTAACCTGCTGTAAAAGTGAAATCCAATTGGAGTCCTTGACTTTTTAGACATTTGAACATTTATCTTATGGAAGTTATTAAACTCCGGAGTAGGAGATCTTAGATGCCTAATTTCATGAATGGAATTTTCACCACAATGTTGGCGAGACGTTGCCAACAGAGTACGTTTGATACTGACAAGATCCAATTAAGATGCAGCTTTGTGCTCGGGAAAGCATGACGATTACGTTCTTATACTGTTAGAAACTTTTTTCTGACCTGAAGAGCAGATGACTGTGGTAGAATTGTTTTCTTGAGGCTGTATACTTGTTTTATTTTTAATTTTTAGAGCCACATCTCTACTCTTACATTATTACTTGGACTTAAAACATCAACACACTCACTTCTTTACTCGAATATTTCTATATCTCGCTCTATCATTCCAAAGACATGTTAAAGCTTTAATGTGTAACTTGAACGTCCATTACATTCAAGACGTTGCCAAATGAGTTGCTAGAAAGACTATCAGCCATACTGGAAAATACCGTGAGAATTGTGTGGAGCTATGTTTAGAAGATTGTGTCATCCGGCTAAAATCTGTTTCTTCACTGATTACTCACAGAGGGCACTACATAAGCCCCTATGTTATTCTCATTTTAGATGCTGCCCTTGGCATCCATAGTTGAAAAACATGTGGTCTCTTTCCACTGTTTGGCAGATGATGTGCAAATTGAGATGCCTTTTAAGTCTGAAACTAAGGGCTCATTGCTGCCACTGCTTGATTGTCTAAATGCCATTAAAAGATGGATGAGCCTAAACTTCCTCAACAGAGACAAAACTGAGGTTATAGTGTTTGGACATCACTATGTGGTTGACGTCGACGCCCTTAGCCCACTAGTTCCTAACGTTTGTTCCACTGTAAAGAGTCTTGGTGTCTATTTTGACAACACTTTCAAATTTGAGAAGCAGAATTCCTCCGTTGTCGGGTCTAGCTTCTTTCAGCTGAGGAATACAGACAAAGGTAAAGGCCTATCAGCGTCCTATTGACTTGGAGAGGCTTATCAATGGCTTCATAAGCACGCCACTTGACTATTGTAATTCTTTATATGTAGATATAGACCAGTCTTCTATTCAATGCCAGCAGCTAGTCCAAAATGCTGCCGCCTGCCTCCAGACAGGAAAAAACGAACAGGGATCATACTACACCTGTGTTGTGCTCCCTGTAATGGCTACCTGTTCACTACAGGATTGAGTTTAAAATCTCACTTTTAACTTTTAAATCTATCCGAGGTTTGGCACCACGTTACTTGACCACGTTCTTTCTTGTTCATACTCCAGCAAGAGTGTTAAGATCGGCCAACCTGCCAGTAACCAGGCTCATAACCAGAGGTGACCGAGTCTTTGCTGCAGCCCCTAACTTGTGGAATAATTTCATATTAAAACCGCCCCTACTATCGGACACTTCAAATCCCTGTTAACCCTCATGTTGTCCTCGGGTCATATTGACCCGTTACAAAGTGTTTTAAATCAGATACATGGATTTCATGCAACCAAATTGCCCACAAATAACATGGATGATTCTATACAACTTTCTTCAAGTAAAATTACTAATTACTTTCATTGAATTTTTTGGATGTTTTATTTAATCTTATAGTATTTTTATTATTTCTTTTTTTTTTGTGGTTTTAAAACCGTATCCGGACTAAACTTTGACATATACCCATCTGTGATTTAGTCAGCATGCCCTGAGCTTAACTATTAGTCAAAATAATTCATAAGAATTCATAATTTCTGCCTTTTTTAACTAAAAACGTATGTATAATTTGATACAAATGAGGTTTGTACCTTTTGTGACCTGGAAGGGCAAGTTCAGGGTTAACGGGAAGACAACACAAGGGTTAAAACCACTCCTCTTTTCTCTGGCCTTTCCTTCCTGCTAAGGAAAGATATTCTTACCGATGTTGGTCTATTTGTTCTTTTGTGATGTATTCTGTATTCACTGTTTCACTGTTGTTTTTAACTTGTAAAGCACTTTGGTCAACCCAGTTGTTTTTATATGTGCTATATACTGTAGATAAATTGACATTAACATTATGTTATGGGATGGTTAGTCAAAAACTGTGCATGTGAGAGTGAGGTTTTGTGATTCAGAGTGGCTAATTCTGTATTTCCAAGGCTGTTTTTCCTTTTTGCCACTTCACAGTCAGATATTATTCTAATTACTTTGGCCTGATTATGAAATAATCAAAGGACATAATTTTAATAACAGGGGGTCTATATCTGCCTTTTAAAAGCCCAGGGTAGGGCTTAGGAAAGAATGATCTCACTCTTGCTATGTTTTCCTTCAGATACTTAGATTTTTTAGTTTGTTCAGTGTGAGATACATTTGGCCACTGTGAAGCTCTTACCTTTCGAACTTCCAAGAACTCGCACAACACACGTTTCTTGTCCTATTTAAATGAACAGAAAAAAAACAATGTGCACACTCAGGTAGACGTTGGCACAGCTTCGCAGATTTCAAACGTGCTCCAGATACATGTTAGCCCTGCTTGAGATGTGGTTGGGTCATCCCTCAAACCGCAGGGGGAGACTTAGCCACTGTGTCGAAATGTGGGGACAAAATGTTTTTTTTTTTCAGGCTGTTAGACTCGTGAGGGACACTTGTGCTTTTTGACATTCAACATAAAAAACGAAGGAGTAATACTTTTCATTTTAAATTTCAAAGTGTTCCAGTAGCCACATCTCGCCAGAGATTTCTCTCATTCTTACATTTTATAACTTGTACATGATTCATTTTCAATGGCCTTTACTTTCTTACAGTTCCCCACAACTCTCTCTTTCTCAGTATGGCTATGTTCAGAAGATTGTGTCGTCCGGTGACTTTCCCACGCGGAAGCTCGAGTGAAGATAATTACCTCTTCTGAAGAATGTCCTCCATGTCCTCCTTGGCTACTAGCAAAAAAGGAGGGTTGGGGGCGTGTGCGCAATCAAGGGTTGTATCATGTGGACGTGTCAACTGTGTTATTGTCATTTCTTAAAATTCCTCATGGGGGGGAGACTATATATATATATTTACCCACGTACTATAGCTGTAAGTATTCTTTCAATTTGTCAGAATGCTAGTGCTTCAGGAATGAAGACGTCTTCTGCTCTTATGTCTTACGCTTCACTTATTATGAGGCTCTTAAGACATCAGTTAATTTAATGACTACATGTTTAAACTGTAAAAGAAAAAGTAAAGTTCAGGTTGAATGTGTGGGATATAGAGGCAGAAGTAACAGCTTGTTTTTTAGTTTTTGAGGCCAGAGCAGGACACAATGCACAGGAGGGTGTGCAGGAGGAATAACTGAGGACAGGAGTACAATATCTCTTATTTTCAGAGAGAAATAAACTTTGCCCAACCACCTCCAACAGCATATGATGTCAGAGTTTACAGGTCACCCAGCAGAGACCCATTTCTCTTGCGAGTGACATTTTACAACAGAGCCTGGAGGTAGGCAATCACTTATTTTGGTGCCTTGCTTACTCATTCCCCCCTCCTTCAGACACACACACACACACACACACACACACACACACACACACACACACACACACACAAGCTGCACACATTCACCCTAATCTAAGCAGCTTGACCCTACCCCGAAGCCGAGGTAAAACATCATTTTAGAACGAGTTTCATTTTAACCCACATCCCACTGGGCCGCGATGATCTGGCCCTCAACTTTACCCTCAGTTGAGTTTGACTGACGGCAGAAAGAGTCTTCATCCTGTTCAATCTAACGTGGCTTCACTCAGAGGAAGGAGATATTTTGTGAGTGACAGGGACATCTTGCTTGACAAAGTATCTCTTAAGGTCATTTCAGAGATACGTAGCCATTAAACCCAGTTATTGCAACCTTAATGAACACACACACTGTACATGTTCCTGTGTGTTTAAGACCCCTGCAATATCTTCTCTCTCTGGAGTCGAGTTTCCTTGCACAGTGTTGTTCACTGAGTGACTGAAAGTTTGTGCTCAACCCACTGCTGCAGGGTTGCAACTTTTAATAAACAGAAAAGCCTTGCAGGGAAAGTCAGCACTTGCCCATTTCTGATGATTTTTTTTTTTTTTTTGTGTGTGGAAAAAGTTTTTTAAAACTGAGTTGCCTCACCCACTGAGACTCCTTCAAAAACACTCTGACAGGTTTCTCCTTACCTCTGAGCTGAGCCCACTCTCCTTTTAAGATAATTGAGTTTTCACATTTTCGTTTCCTCGCCACATTCAGATCTTCTCTTTCTCCTCTTAATCATAAACGGGACAAAACCTCTCTCTCTCCTCACTCTGAGTCTGTACTGATAGACATGGTTGATTGGTCAATGTATTCATTAACCGAAACAGAAGGATGTGGCCACTGCAGGAAGGTATTTGAAAGTCCATTATTGTGTCCCTTGGGTGCCAAAATAGCAGCTTTTCTGGCACCCATGATGCTTTGAAGGAAATTCAGCTATCGCTCAAATCGGTTTAAAAAGAAACCAGAAGAATTATTTGCAAATACAATTTTATACAGACTGGATCACACACTGATTTCACATTTTTATTAATCTTTAATGGTTTTTGCCACTGTTTGGTAGAAGACATTTTAAAATGAAAAAATGTGATTTAAATCACAGATAAAATTACATATGTCATTTGTTGATGCTGTCAAGAACAACACAAGCAAAAGCATAATTTTCCTATTCGTTTTTATTGGCTAAGACCCACAGCCCTCCTGTTACTCAAAGTGGAAAGAGGCCCGTAGTTATGCAGAACTTTAACCTTGAATGTAATTTAAACCACAAAGAAGTAGGCCTGCACCATTCGGGGGGAAAAATATGAATCATGATTTTTTAGCTTGGAATGGATGTTATGATTCTCTGCCATGATTACTTTCTCATGAAGTGTAACTTTTATTGCACACATGAACATGACACAGGAACCATGACAAATTGGCATCACCACACATTTTTTTGGCACCTATAGCACATTACGCATCACCACAAGCCTGTAAAGAGCGCTCTGGAGCACTTTAAAACCTATTATATACAGTCTATGTTTCAAACTCACTGAAGAAAGTAGAAGCATTGGTGATGCAGTCAACTCGTAAAATGAAATGAGAATCAAATTCAAATCAAAAAAACTGAAGTTACCTCCAAGTTGTCATGAAGGAGGAAATTGGCTTCGCCATTTTATTTTTAATTTTTTTTTGTACCAGGCTGTAAATATGTTAAATGTTGTTGTAAAGTTGGTTATTTTAATGGAGGTCTATGGGGATTGATTCCCTTTGGGAGCCGGCCTCAAAAGCAGCCACTCGATGAACTGCAGTTTTTTGGTATTTTTGCATTGGCTTTAGTTTTAAGCCCTGGAGGATGCCACTTTGTAAGACCATTAAAAAAAACACATACACAGCCTCTGTATTGATATGTTTAAATTTTACTTATCTCATCACTTGTCACATTTCAGGGCTTAGATGTCCCCCTCTTGCTGTTGATAAGAGACTCCAAGCATACAGTTTACTAATGTTGCTCTGCAGGCTGTCCTACCGACTAAATGCACTTTATGCATGACACGTTGTATTTACCACTTCAGAAGTCTCGGCTAGGAGCTTACCAGGATGACTTGAAGGCAGCATGAAGCCAGGCAACATGAAAGACATCAACTCCCTGCAAAAACAAATGCTACAAAAAACGACCACAAAAACTTGGCCCAGCACATTGCTCTTACTCAGGGCTGTGGATTTGTAACATACCGTCTGCCACGCTGACCTGGCAATCTAAGACGACTCAACAGTGATCATATAGGAATTTCCTCAAAGTGAAAGTGCAGGACTACATTGTCCGCCCACATGTGTGACTTAAAACAACCCCAGCAGTTTGAAGGATCATTGAAACACACAGGTGTAAGCCTCCATAGCTCCATGTCAGCCTGCTGCCAACTACTGGCGTTGGCACCTTCACCTTTTATACAGCTCCAGGAAACACAGACATGTCATTAATGTTCATTAATGTTGCTCCACATTTCTCCAGCGGAAGTCAGAAGCCTGCATGCTATAGCAACAACATAGCAACAGAGCACTGGGAACATGCTCTACAAGCTGTTTGAAAAGCTGTGATTGATATGTTTTTTTTTTTTGTAGTTGCAAAAAAACTGCTGAGATAGAACTATAGGGCCAAACTCCCACTATGTTTCGGGCTCGTTTTAGGGATGTGCATGGTGGGCGTGGGGCAGCTATGTACTATGCCCAACTACCATGGAGGACACCAATCTCATGTCTTCAGTATATTAGCCACACTAGTGGCGTGGCTAAAGCAATGCCAATGTTTCTGTTGGTTGGGTCATCTCTTGGGGCAAGATTGAAAAATCTCAACAACTGGATTGATTTACAGGATACAAACATTAATGGTACCCACAGGATAAAGCCTAATGGCTTTGGTAATCCACATATCTACATACAAGCTACATCATTAAGTACAAATTTAAATTTTGGGTGCCTTTAGACTGTTGTTTCTGAGAAATCTCCATAGTTACAAATAAACAAACACTTGGTGGATATTGTACTAATACTGATTTACGTATTTTTTTAGACTCATATTTGAAAATGACAAATTTAAGACCAATTAAAAAATAAAGGATTCATCATTTTCCCACAAATTGTATCGCTGATGTAAAAAAAAACGTATGAGCAGCACAAAGTTCGGGAGACTTTAACGACTTACACAGGAGCGTTTCATGAATTCTCAATTGAGGAGACTTGAGGATGACACAGTACAGTGAGGTGACATCCCAACTTCTGAAGTTCCTTTTCTTCCTGAAGCTGTACTTAAACTCATGCTGGAGGCGTTCGGTTTAGCTGAACCTTCAAAGTAAACAAAGATATTGCTGGCCCCCAAATACCTCAGCACAGAGTAAATGTGTTGTGTGTTTACTTTCTCAACGGCCTTGGCAGGGTGAGCAGCACTGTGTTATCATAAAGCCTGCATGGAGGCAAGAAGTAGAAGCATTCTATCTGGAAAGGCCGGGAGGTTTTGTTGGACACTAACCTGACACCTGGGTTCTATTGTCCCAGCCCACATAGCATGATGGTGCTTTCCATTTAGCTCGGGACTCTGAAGCCGAAGCTGTGAATGACGTCGCACCAGAGTTCAATGCGTTCCATTTACAAGACTGATTTTTCATTGTGGGCTTAGCTCTAGCCAGGTCAGCTCTTCTTAGCAATACCAGTTGATGACAAGGGATTATGCTGTTTTTGTACGTGCATACCAACACCGTAATATGTCCACAGATAGAAGGTGGACAGGACTGTGGGTTCAACTGATTTAGTGAGACACAAACGAGACAAGTGCTCATAACTGTATGTTACCACAGCTTTCACAACTGTTCATGCATTGGGCATCCTTGTTGGATTTAGAGCTTGTTGTACTCAGAGGTTGTCAGAGTTCCTAGCTCGGAAATCCGAGGTCAGGAGGGCGTGTTTTCCGACTTTGACCTCGGAAAGTCCGACTTCCGATTATAAATGGAATGTGTTCATAAGCTGGAAGTTCAACAACACCTAGTAGTGTGCTGAACATTTGGGCAAAATGAATTGGCAGCCAATATGATTGTTAGTTACTGTATGATTGTCAGTTAACTGATTGTTAGAGAATATTTAGTGTCTGGTCAAATGCGTTTCTTTCTACAGCCCTGTAATGCCATATTGCCCATTTGAAATAGTTTTTTGTCCTCTAATGGAACTCCTTTTTATGCCTTTTTTTAAGTTGTTTTTATGTTACTTCATGTCACACCAGATGGCAAGTTCAGAGACCCATGTTGTGGGCATCACCAGCTCCCCTTTGATTATCTGCCATATAGACCTGCTTTGTTATAATGTCACTCCAACCTTATGCATCGTATGATGCCCTTTTCTCTTTCTTTACGCCTAACAGACTTAAATTATTCCTCTGAGAAATAAGTCCTATTGTATTGGTGTCTGTTGACCCTACTCATGGAACTGTCCCTCCCTTAATAAACTTATAACCTTGGTTACCTCAGTGGGGACTCCTTATAATGATTGACAGGCACCTCTCACCCTCTGTTCCACTGTGTTTAGAAAATGAAAGATTATCTACCAAGCGGCCCTTACTGCTTTCATTTTAAAGGACCATGCTCTTATCCATCCATACTTCTCCCCCCATCACCTTCTCTTCCACTATAAAAACGTGTGTTTGTGTGTGTGTGTGTGTGTATGTGTGTATATGTGTGTGTACGTGTGTGTACGTGTGTGCACGTGTGCACGTGTGTGGTCCTTTTTAGCTTATAGCTTCAAGAATGAGGCGAGGATACGAGAGCAATGGGAGTGCTGCATATAAAATTCATGGGCTTGTTGTTGAGAAAATAATAAGGTAGAGAGCTTTCACAGATCGGCTTCCAGCTCTTCTAATGCAGCTAAACAGATTGTGTGTGTTCTGTGCAGAGATGTGTGTGAATATGTAGAGATGAGTGTGTTAGTGGTAATGATGGTTTGTTTTGATCCAACTGTGGATCAGAGGCACACTGAAGTAAATAACTCGGTAGGTGTTCGTCCTAGCCGGCTGTCGCTGAGGTGCAAGTTGATTTATATTGCTCGGTGCGGTAACGGAGGGAGTGACGGAGAGGCAAGAGGGATGGAGGCAGAGATCAAACCAAGGGATAGATGGAGAGTTGGAGGGATGGATGGTGGAAGGAGAAGTGATTGAAGAGCCAAGGCCAGAGGGACGGCCCAGTCCAATCTGTATACAAGGCAAAAGCATGAATAGAGAGAGACAGATGAACCGATTTATGTGTGACAGGAAGGACGTGACTCAGTAAACCAAACCTCTACAGCCAGTGGACAGCTCACAGAAAAGTTGTCTTCTTAAAAGACGCACACTTAAAGCTACTCCCACCTTTGGTGCAGCAGCAGTACAATATGATTGAGAAGTTCGCCACTTTGCGCGAGACTTTTTGGAATTTATTATGGAGATGAATTGAATTCTCTACTTATAGTAAAATCTCCAGTCAGAAACCCACTTCTCTAATGTAGAATGTTCTCTATTAATCCAGTAGTTTCAACTATTTGAGCTCCTAAGCTCTTAAAAAAATAGTACTGTTGACCTTCTCATATGAGTTGTGGGCAGTTCAACCAAAGAGTGAAAATCCCTTCAATGATTGTGTCATTAAATCACGTTTCATAGGCCGGAAGAGGTAAAAATATCACAGAAGAAAGAAATAGAAACATCATTTTGAATTGCAGAAGTATGCTTTTTGTTATTTTCTATGGTGTCAATCATTTTGCGACCTTGGGAGGGTCCCGACCCACTGGTTTAAAACTACTGCGGCCCCTGGGAGCGAGGAAGCACACAGTGGCAAGATACTTATTATTGGCGTAATTATTGAAAAATCCTATTTTCCTCTGCCTGCTTTTCTAGTAGACGGATAGATGTTGTGCAGTCTGTCGGTGATGTTGTGTTGATGTTTGTTTTAAATAGTTTTCAGTCAGTAGTAATATATAGATAAGTAACCAGTCCAGGGTGAATCTCTGCATCACCATCACCAAAATGAATTCCTCTACATATAGAGGACTCGGTGTAGGAAGAGATACAAAGTGTTTTTTGTTTACAACATCATTATAGCAGCAGAAATTAATTTACTCTGTTTCCTCTACAGGGCTAAACAGGCCTGGAGCCACAGCTTACTCATTATTTATGTCACACAAATTCCCCCCAAATTGCATTTATGAGGCCTTCTTGCATTTCATTGCCAAAAGAGATTATCTGTGAGCCGTGTGATGGTTTTAAAAATATGCGTTATAATAAGTGTGTTTTTATTTTGTTTTTTTTAAAGGTTGAGGACAACATTTTATAATAATGTCAGGGATTTGCTGTATCCGTCCTCTGTCAGCCACTGAAAAAATGAGCCAGCCTTTTCTACGTTCCATAAAAGCCTGACCTATTGGTGATACTCAACAACTCAAGCAATCTTAATTTGGTAATTAAATAACAAATAAATATGATTCTAAGCCTATGATGTTGTTACAGTAGGCATTATGAGCACATAATGCCGGATGGCCACAAGAAACATTAAAGATGCAAGAGTTTATGGGTATGAGAGACAGATATTGATATCCAATAACAAGCAGTTTGTCATGCTGCGCCAGCTGGTGCATAACTAGACGGGCCAGGCCCTGAATGATGATCGGATGATTTCTGTTGGCATTTTGTTGAGCTTAGCTAAAGTCACAGGGCAGGAATCAGATATATCCTGATGCCACCTCAGTTATAGAAACATTTAGCTCTTATGTAATGTCAGACCTGTCCGGTAAACAAATTGTTTCAAATCCACATGATTTCTGTTTCCATGCATTAGTTCACTTACAAATCAACTGAAACGGGACCAAAGAAATCCAACTGCAGGTGTGATTGAGACTACCCTTACCGGAACAAGAGTTCAAACATGCTAGCAGCTCTGCACAGTGATGCTTTGAGCTAAATGCTAACGTCCCTATGCTAACACAATGCCAACGCTAACATGCTGTTTAGCAGGCATAATGTTTACATTGACTTTATTAGAAACTACATACCTAACTAGTAGTACATACTGATTTGGCCAAATGTAATATTGAAAAAAAGCAAAATCCGCAGTATGCCAAAATGACCCGGATGTCGTACTGATTCAGTAAAAATCTCCAGTATGCATCGAACCAGTCTACCTCATTTACTGTGTCCCACAATGCAAAGCGCTGGAACTGTCTGAACAACACGTCAACAACCCGTTAACAACATTGACGCTGTCAAAAACGGCGTCAATGTTAACGTCCGCTTTCCAAAACCGGCTAAGTCTAGCCTCGCATACACGAGTTACCAGTTTCAAACCGCATACTACAAAATACAGAACTGCGTTTTACAGCCTATGTTGGACAACATAGCTGAGGCTGATGGGAAGTCATTAATTCTGCAAGTTGTTGGTCATAAACCAAAGCACTGGATAAACTGAAATGTTGGCCTGATGATGGCGCTAGATGAACGTTAATAAATCAAATTCATCCCGAGGGGAGCATGCACGTCCACAATGTCATGGCAATGCATTCAATAGTTGTCAACGTTTCAGTCTGGATCAAAGGTAACAACAACAGCAGGAATAGTTGTTTGTTCCAACTTCCAAAACCTTAAAATAACACACGTTTATGATTTCCTGTCAAGCAACCTCTTTAGGATGTTCAGTATCAAAGGAGTAGTGTGACATTGGTATACTGCTATGAAAGGTGTTTGAAAGGTGTTGCATCTTTTCTCCCACCAACATTAGAAGTTGTTTTGAAATAGCATGAAGATCTGCAAGGTACTTTAAGTTGCCTTGGAATGAGTAACACCTCCACCATATGGGTAGCGGATGAGAAAACCCTTATTTGATTTTGGAAAAGCAGTGACACCCCACTTTGTTGTTTAATTATGAGGACTTGTGGTCATGATTGCATACTTTGTTCCATCTGTTCTTTTACTGAGATAAACCTTTAATTACGGTATGTAATTATATTTTGGATACAGATGAAGAACTGACAGACAGAAAGTATCATGAACTTGTGTGTGTCAATGTAGAGGCAGTTACTTCTAACAGTCAACAGATGGCAGGATGTAGCTGGATCATTTGAATGCAGCAGCATGCCTATTCTCTCTCTCTCTCTCTCTCTCTCACTCTCTCTCTCTCTCTCTCTCATATACACTCACACACACACACACACACACACACACAGAGCAGGAGCCATCGATACATCCTGAGCCTTCAGAGGACAGAAGGTTTCCCTGCTCTGTGTGATTAATGGGCTGATTGAGGCTGGAGCCAAAATGGAGGGTGGGCCAGTTTACAGCCCGCTAATGAGGTGATAATGGAGAGGTGGGCGGCCAGGTCCGCCACCCACCAAAAATGGTGAAAGCATCATGGGGAAGGTTTCAGAGGCAGGCAGGCAAGCTTTCCAGAGTGCAGCTATGTGATATTACTCAGTAAAATGAATAGTAAAGGAGAAGGGAGGAGGGAGGCTGCTTACATCCCTTGTCCAGCATAAAATAAGTGGTTGTTTGGTTTGGCTCTAAGAACACATCATGGTACTCTAGCGGGGAGAGCATTACGCTGTAACTTTTACTACTGGAGTAGGCTTTTATTACTCTGACTGGGAGATAAAGAGATGTTTTGGCTGTGACAGTGATTGCTGGGTTTGGAATAAGAGGGTTTGTTGGTCCTGCTGGTGTTGGAGGGGGAGCAGTGTTGCATCACAGTCACTGTAAGATGCAATACAGGATCTTTTTATCATGTTGATATCATACATATATCCGTTTGAGCATGATTTATTTTATGACTGATGCAAGATTGTAACTACATTTCCACCACTGGCAGAGTGTGATGTTTTAGAGTTGATCAAAGTCTGAAAGAAATGTCTTTTATCTTATGTTTGGTGATGCTGTTAAAGGAGGCTGTAGCTCAGTAGAACTGGTTTCAACTCCGGCGCTGTTTTGTCCACAAAGTTTTCTTGACACACTGGTCCCCAACAAAGGGTTGGCTCATCTACGTCCCAAAAATAGCACATTACTAATGGAACAGATTGTTTTCCATTTAGTTGCCTAGGTTTTGGGATATGTGTGACTGTCCTTGGTTCTGGAAAGACACATGTCGTGTGTTTACCTTCATGGGAGTAACACAGTCAGCCTAATGGAGTAAACATCAGAAACCTGTTAGTCAGGGTCTGGATTCAGAGAAACCTTTAAAGGTCCAATGTGTAGAAATTACTCCCATCTAGTGTTGCGATCATATGTCGCCATCAAATCTCTCCTGCCACGCAGTTCTAAGTTCTATTACAGCTACGGTAGCCTTCACGCTTCAAAAAGACGGTTTCTTTTCTCTTTTTCTTTCTCTGGGCATAGACGACGACACCTGTTCCTGAAATTTGGATTTTGAATACCTGTGGTCCTCCATGTTTTCTTCTTCAAACATGCCAGTGCCGGGAAGTAACCATACCTATTAGCAGCACCTGTAAGTTTATCATGTGATAGCAAACCACTGCATGTGCACACATTTTCAGATTAGCTGTGTAACTTGGTTTCTCTGACCAGCCTAGTTGTTTGAAGTTGTAATCCTTAAGATATTATTCCCAATTGATTTGACAACACTTGTAGGAGCCATGGTAACAGCAATTGCGCTTTAATACTATACAGTAAACACTCCATCAGCAGCTACTTTGTCAGAAAATACAAGAGCAACCAATGTATCGGTTTACAGTATAGTAGTAGCTCAATGTGCATGCAAACGATCTATTATTTACTACGAATTATGTTTTGAAAAACATATTGGATCATGGTGGTAAAACAATACCAGGATTATTGAGACAATACTGTGGCAGTGATGAGGATGAAATTGTTTCTCCTATAGATGGCATTCACCATTTTACAGTTTCCCTGTTAGGAATCTGACACAAAGTTAATTGAGCCTTTAAAATGCTCAATTTAAAAGGTCTGTGAACAAAGGACTATTCTACCAGAAACTTAAACTCGGCTGCAGTGGACTTCAAAGATGCTCTCTTATCGTCCTAAACAGACGGGGGACCGTCCTCTGTGTAGCAGTCTGTTTATTTCCCTCCAACTTATCCATATTTGAAACATTTCTGTCTTTAAAAACAGCTTCCCTGTTTCTGTGGAGGGGACGACAAAGTAAATGACAGCATCTATCTGGGGAGACTTAAACCCACCGGTCCCTGAAGGCGTTTTTCTGTGTGCTGCAAAGCTGAATTTATGTGTGCAATTTCTTGTGCAAGAAGTACTTTTGTGTTTTGGTGTAATAGATCAAATACATTATCACACAGGTAAATCACGATATGGATCAAAATGTATTGAAACATCTTAATAAATACACAGATTTGAGTTGTTTATACAGCTTCCGATATAGTAGGAGGTGACTGTTGCTCTACATTACTGATTTTGAATATGTTTTACAAAACGTACCATTAATCTAGCTTGGAAATCCAGACCCAAATGCTAAAGATTAAGGGTCTGACATCAAGTAGTGAAAGTTGCCCATCTTGAGGGACGGCACCAGGCGTGCATTTGCAAAGCTCACTGCACGTAATTGGATAACACTACGGCCAATCACAACAACACACAGGGTGACGTATCCAGAGCCCCATACGTTTAGCTACCCGCGCAGCTAGCTGGTAGATTACACTGTCGCCATCTGTTCAGCTCGCCTCTGGCCCCCCCTACATCAGATACACCGATGTGATTGGTGCAGCTCGGCTACAAGGGTATAGTTAATGAGCGGCATCACTCGATGCCAGAGTAACTCGCTGAGCAAATTCAAATTGTGCTCTCACAAGAACTCTGGATTTCCAGGGCACCATTAACCACTATACATTTCATAACCAACTAAACAATGACAAACTGTATTGTTTTCATCAATAGAAATCAGTATTAGAAAATGTGTTACATTGGGTTTGGCTTCCGTTTACATCACTGTTTTCATTTCTGTTGATGGTTACTTTGTTTGTGGTCTCTATGTCCTTATGTTTCTGCAGGGATTCCTAGTTTTCTCGTATTATTTTATGATATCCTCCTCAAGGTTACACTTCATACGTTTCCTACATTCACAATAAATAGAGAATAATTGTTGCAATATCTGCGAAACTTGCATTTTGAATTTCCAACTGTTCATTTTTAGTCAGTTAGCCTACTTTTCAGGAGATTAATTGTCTTTTCAAACCACAGAAGGAGTATATCTCTTTGAATTGCCTCTCCCAAGGTTTCTTCCATTTTCACCCCCTAATGAGCTAAATATCTTTTCTTAGAGAGCTTAGGCTGGGGAGCCATTGATGCTAAGTGCCTGTAAAGCCCACTGAGACACTGCATATGGGATATGTGGTTTGGCCTCTGTACACAGAGACACACTGAAACTTAAAAACAGCTTTGGCTGTAGGATTTACATTAAGCCTTCTGACATGTTCACTTAATCTTTGAAGAAATTATTACAAGTTTCAGTTAACATTGGCTGTCACAGCATTTCTCTGAATGTTTTTCATGTAAAGAATTATTTGACTGCTGGTCAAAGGAAGTTAGCAATTTTAAATATATTACTTTGCTTTTGGCTTTGATTGCAACCGTTCCAGAAAATTTAAATGACCTAGCTGTAGTTTTGACTGAGAGATTAATGGCTATGCGTTGCTATTGGTAGTTGGTGGTGCAATAAATATTCTGATATTTAATCAAGCAGACTGGCATACTTTATTCATTTCAAGTAAAGTCCTGTGTTCAGAGTAAATGATCTCTGAGTGTTTCCCCTGTAATTAGTATGCATCATAATATTTAATCATTATCTTTATGTTTGCTTTAAACCCCACTGAGACATGTGATGTGTGGTGTGGCCCTAAGAAAAGGTGTTCTTTATTATTAGTTATGCATCATAATATTTAACGGCATTTAATTTATTTGGCATTAACATCTGAGCAGCATTTGAATGTTGTAGCTTAGTAGTCATATCTTGTTTGGTAGTTAAATATGTAACATTTTATATATATGTATATACTGTATATCCGTGGTGGAGAGTAACTATGTACATTTACTCAAGTACTGCCCTTTTGAAGGTAGTTTACTGGTTTCATTCCAGCTAGCTTATTCTACTCCACTACATTTATCTGACAGCTTGAGTTACTTTGCAGATTCCAGGTATTAATACAAAGTCAACCAACAATGATGTGATATTATTTACAGAATTTAATAGGTAATGGAGCGGCCGCCTATGGGAAGGTTGGTGGTTCGATCCCTGGCAGTCCCATGTCAAAGGGCAAGACACCCCCGAGTTGCGCCCGATGCTGCACCATTAGAGTGTAAATGTGCATAAATCTTTATCAGATGAGCAGGTGGCCCTTTGTATAGCAGCCTCGGCCACAGTGTATGACTGTGTGTGTTTGGTTCCTGTACTACTGTATGTAAAAGCACTTTGAGTAGTCGGTCATGGTGTTATATAAATGCAGCCCATTTACATTTACCAGCAGTATATAAAGTAGTTGGAATCCGCCCAGCTGCAACCTTAATGTGATGTTTACACATGAATCCCATAATAAGATACCAATTATTCCTAAATGGGCCGTCCTACGTAATGAGTAGTTCCTTTGCTACCTCATGTATATTTAAACACTTGTACTTAAATATTTGAATGCATGACTTTTACTCAATTAAAGTTTGTGTTGTTAAATTGTCTGCCACTGATTTAAAAAGGTAACTCATCATATGTATGTGAAGTATACAGTAACTATAACTGTAAAAGAAGTAAAGTAAAGTGCAATGTTTACCTATGAAAAGTAGGTGCTTAATGAGACACTCAACTTTTTTAATGATTATTTTTGGGCTTTTTTCGCCTTTAATGGACAAGACAGCTGGGTGAGAAAGGGGGGGAGAGGGAGAGAGAGAAAGAGGGAAGACATGCAGGACATTTTCACAGGTCGGACTTGAACCCTGGACCTCTGCGTTGAGGCATAAACCTCTAAGTATGCGGGAGACCGCTCTACCAACTGACCCGACCCGGCCACAGAGACACTCAACTTTGATATCATGTATGGATGTATTTTGTCTGCCACTGTTTTGAATACTTATCATATATATGATATACTCATATATTAGTTTGTGTGTGTGTAATCTGCACTTTTCCCTCTCAAAAGTGCTGTGGAAGTATAAAGTAGCATCAATTAAATATTCAACTTGATTACATGTACAGTGTAAAACCTATACTTCAGCATTTTTTTTATTGGCAGCACTAGGCTAAGTTATTAAATAATGTTGATCAATGGAAACAACCATTATTAATGGTGACCGATAGAACTTATTGTCAGCCAGTGTTGTAGCCTAAACTGTAAAACCTTTCACCTTAAATTTACAGTAATATATCGTAAGCATACTGCATTTTAAAACTACAGTATTTAACTGTAAACCGGTATAATGTATTATACAAATTTAAAGTAATATACTGGCAGCAGCAGTAAACGTGTTTATTTACAGTAAGCATACTTACAGTATGATCCTGTATAACATTAAAACAGTAAGATGTTGAGAGATTTTAGCTGTAAATTTACATCAAATATACAGTGTATACTTTTTTTTAAAGAAAACACAACGGAATACACAAACGAGCAACAGAACACATCCTCAGCTGCAGGTAGGCAGGCAGGGTTGTGTTTCCAACCCTTTTCACTGTGCTGCTGGAGCTGAGGGTTCAGTACTACGGCTCAAGTCCTCTTGGTGACGCTCTGCTGACATCACTGATATGCCCCGCTCGGCTCTCCTGCATCAGTCACACACGGAGCTCCGCCGACTCCCACACACTCTGTCCACACTTTGTTTCCATTTCGCTCCAGTCTCGCCGTGGCCAAGACGCACCATCGCACCCGCGGCAGGCTATAGCTACCTGTGCGCACTGCGGCCAGCCGCTTCTCCCTGTCAGAAACCGATCCATAGAACGAGAAACTAAATCACGGTCCAGGCAGAAGAGGGGGGGGGGAAGACACTCAGAGACAAGAGGGAAGAGAAGCCGCAACTTAGCTGATTACAACCCAGGCGGTCTGAACTGAACTCGGGAAGTTTCTCGGCCAACCGGAGAAGGAATAATTCGGATCCCGGGTTGCCCCACACAGACAGCGCTGCTGTGGATATTTACGTCCACCCCGTTCTACTGTTTAGAAGAATGGCGAGAGATTACCGCGCACGCTGCCCGGTCTCTCCGGTGACAAACACTTGGCTGGTGGCAGCAGCTGCGATCCTCCTCGCAGCACAAGGTAAGACCAACCCCGAGCTGGGTTCAATAAAAAAACATAAAAAACCACCGAAGCCTCTCCAGCTTCCCCTTCTCTCCCTGAGTTGTGCGCCCTGGATGTGGGGCACTTTCTACCGAACCGCCCGTGTCCTGCTTGGGCTTCATGTTTCCCTGTCACGTCTCTCCCTCTCTCCCTCTCTCCTTTCTTCCTCTCTCCTTTCTCCCTCTCTCTCTGGCTGTGTTTGCTGGACTGTGAGACCTGTTGTAAAAGTTTGATTATCGAAGCACACTCTCGGATCTGTGTGTGGAGTTTCGGTACGCTACACGACATGAGACGCGAGGTGTGGCTCTCCTGGTCATGTGTGTGTGTGTGTGCGTGTGTGTGTGTGTGTGTGTGTTTTGTGGTCCTAATTCCTCGTAGCTTCAGACGGCAGGTGACTGTTCAGGGAACCTAATCCCCTCTGAGCCTCTACAAACCCTTCCAACACGCCTGACCTCTAATCGCTGTTTACCTGGGAGAAAGTGTCGCAGGGAAATGAAGCGCAATCACAACCGCAGCTCTGATTTCTAACTATCAGAATAATGGCAGAAATAGGTCCTCATTGTGCAGAGCAACAGGGTGGCGATGTGGGCTCGGCCCCTGCTCTTTAGGAGGCTCCTTCAGCAGTGATGTGGAATATATCATATAACATATTTCACATATAGTTGTACTTTTAAGGAGATAATTAAACCATAAGCTGGTTCAAAGAGTCTTATTGATATCTAGAGATCAATACCAATATAAGAATAATCAGTGGAAAATAAATTCCTAACTTTTTTATTTTCTATACACAAATGATTAGCATTAATTAGCATCAACATATGTTGATGCCTATTGTTTGTGTATAGATATTAAAAAAAGGGCTAGCCCTTTTGGCTGTGTAGAGAGTGATTCGTTATTAAAAGAATGTGCTGACGTATGTCTTATCATAGATATCAGCAACTTCAAAGATAACATGGGACAACTTGATGGCAACATAAGTGCACTATTGATAAAAACACATGCAACAAACTTTTAGCGTTTACTTCACCTGTTGTTTACACACCTGCACGTGTACACAGATGCAGACGTATCTGTGATTAGCATCGGCTAATAGCCTGCTGATCTCTGTTGATCTCTGCTGTGAACTTACTGTCCAATGATGCAAGCACAATGCAACACACTGTAGACACTGTGTTCTAACTCCTTAAGAGATAAAAAAAAAAAAAAACATGTATTGTATGACGGGGTTACTAATTTTGAGCAACACAATGAACACACAATGTACACAAAGGGAAGGTATAGTAATGCTCTTGTGATTTAATACATGACATAATTTAAAATTTTAGAATGCACAATGAATACTCAATGTATTACCATACATGCTGTAAAATAGGATTACACTGAACTTGCTATGCAGATACGGATATATTACACCATAAACAAATAGAAGGTATCAATAAACTTGGTAATGATTGCCACAGCAACATTTTATGTCCCAACAGGGACATTACAGTGATAGATATGGAGATAACCGTAAGAACGAGCGATAACGCCATCACTGAGATGCACTGCTGAGTAACGCAGATGTGCTCGAACTTGCAACAGAAACAGGTTTTTTTTGTTTGTTTTTTCTTTCCCAAACTGGGACCATGCTACAAATGTATAACAGCCGGCAGTCAGGCAACAGAAATCGGCATAAAAATCTGTGAACCTGCCCTGTCAGGAGGAATCTGCCAGCCTGTTGTTTTCACCTGGGTGTAACTAGTGTCATCTGTCAGAACTGTCCCCAAATTGTCACCAAGGAACAAGAAGACGGGTCATTATGGAGCTGGGAGATGTGTTGTCTGGTGCGTTGACACGCCTTGGAGACATGACTCTTGGGATCAAAGCAAATGGAGGCCGAGTTCTTTCTAGGCCGGAGGCAGCTGAGCCGGTGCTTTGCATTTTGCTGTAACATTTGTTGCATAATAGGTGACAACGTGATCGGTGGTTTGGACTCTTAAGTGTACAAGGCAGGAGGAAGATTGAACCTTGATTGGCGTTAGCTTTGTTATGGCATTCCTACTCTCCATGCATACGTAAGCCACACGAACAGGAGTGGCTCACAATAACCTCGAGACTCCAGAGCTGTAAGCCATGCAACGCAGGTTGGTGTGAGGATGACAGATACTCAGCTGATACTCTGCTACATCAGGCCCGCATTGTTTAAAAAGCTGTCAGAATGTCACAGCAGTATCCACACAGGTTAAGAATTAATTTGAACGTGCAACAACACAACTGTCTTCTCGGTGGAAAACCTCCACACTCACATTTCAGGGGCTTAGCCAGTGAGTTACTGACAGTGAAAGCAGAAGCTTGCTTTTACAAGGTTGTCCCGGCATACAAAACACTTTTTATTTGAGGAAACCTTTCAAGGCGTGTGTTTGTGTTTTAGATTATGCGGAAAATAAAAAAGCGCTCTAACCCAAAAAAATAATTGGTCAATGGCAGCAATAAAACTTTAACCAGGATGGTAAAAGAACAATGTTAACATTTGGAGAAACAGGCAAAATGGAGTTGAGAGGATATCATCCCCGGGAATGATAATTAAGTCACTTCAGGTGACGTCCCCCCCCCTCCCGCTCCCCCCTGCAATCGTCTCTACAGGCCCGATTCTGTGCTGAAATGTCAACGATGATGAGTCCCCTCAGCAGAGACGAAGGGCTGATTAGCTTATCACTTGGAGAGCAGGCGGCCGATGATTATCGCCCTCATAGCGGTGCAGCCTGATTATTGAGAGCTCCTATTAATGACTCATCATTGGGCCATGTTGTTGTTTGTCTTTTGCATATTTGTGTAGCCAATGCTGGAGCTCCGTTATAAAAAACGGTGTCGTTTTTTTTTTAAGCAATGGAGAAGAAGGTGCACAAGAAGGCTGTGATGAAGAAGCATTTGAAGCAATCATTGGCCTGTCATGGTGTGAGCGTGAAACCCTAAATAACCACCCACTTTAGTCGTATTCAAATATACCGGTGTAACGTCTACTGCATTTAAATAAAGAATCCAGATGAAAGGTCTATTTGTACTGCTTTTATTATAAAGCATACACAGCAGTACGCACAGTGTTTAAGATATTCATCTGTGAGCTGGCCCAGTACAGCCAGTTGTGTGCTTTTGGCCTTTGAGGCAGGAGCACAATTATTTAAATTTGTGTCTTTGCAGGATGTTTTGGATGATTAATTATTGGAACAAGCCTGTAGGCCGAAAATCTCCCATTATTTTCAAACGCAAAGGGCAGTTTGAATTAAAATGCCAGTCATTTTCTCAGTTAAACAACAGCTTTTTCTCACGATGCGTATATCCTATTTTAACCCCTAATCTGTTTTTAGCCTCTACCATTTGTATTGGTTTGATTGTTCATAAGGAACTTTGCAATCTAAGACATTTTCCACAAAAGTTAGAGTGCATGTAATCTAAAATAATTGGCAAACACAATGCAATAAAACAAAAAAAGAAGTACATTATGTCAGCCGTGGTGCATTCACCATGCGTGACATATTGTACATTTAGTACATCTTTATTTTGATGAAATCATGATTAACGCCTCTTAATCTGAGACCCACCATGTCAAAAACACAAAAGCTGCTGTCTCATGGGAGACAACAAATGAGCTGCTTTGGGTCCGGCCCCGCAGTTTTTAGACCCCAGACTCAAATGTCAATGGCTCTTCCCGGTGAGGCATGGGGTGATAATCATTCCCTCGGGGGAATCGACTGCTGATGCTCGTTGAGAGTTTAATAATGACTCGCACAAGCGCAAAGTGCCCAGTAATGCTGGGTGCTGTTGGTGTGTTTGTCTTTGTCTTTGTCTGGGCAGTCGTGTGTAGTGGGTAGAGCCCGCCTCAAGTCAAGTCCTGCTAACTTTTTCTTTTGATGTTCTTTCTTTTTCTTTTTACTGATTCATGGACTCACTTGCACAAGGTTGTTGCATCACTGATTTGTTTGTCTGCGTTCATGTTTAAATTAGTCTCTTTAATTTTCACCTCTGGGTTTTCTTATTGATCAAGGAGTAACATGATGAACAATGGTCTGCTAACCTTGTGTTGCAGGGTCTTGCATAATGCTGTTTGCTTGTTGGTTCTGTACAATCCAAGTGTTTTGATGCTCTTTGAAATATCCCCCAAATGTGGCGCTTACGGACAGAGGTAGAAGTTTGCGTGGTAGGTCTTTCACAGAGATTTGGAACAGGTTGTCATGGATACAGCTTTTGTGGCTGAGACAATTTCCCATCCTTTTGTTGTGCTGCCATGTGCGCTGTGTGTAGGTCTTTGTGTGGTCCTTTAGAGGAAGCTAGGTGTAATTAGGGGGAAGAGGTTAGACCCTGGGTTGCTGTAAGAAGCTCTCAGTCCGGCATGTTGAGAGTCCAGGAAACAGGTTTTAATTCATCACTGTGTCTGCCAAGAACCAGCATGCATTGTCTGCACTTGGTCAGTGTTTTCTTTTTCCTTCATTTCCACTACTGAGGAAACCGTTTTTACGCAAAATCCAGATCAATGAACCATATCATGGCTAACACCTTGAAATACCTTAGTGATTCTACAGGTGTCAGTGGCAAGAGGGATTACAGAGTGTAGCAGCAGGACGCGGGGCCATGAATCACAAAGGAGCCGATCCAAGGATGGTCGGAGGAAGGTTTTTCTTTCAACTTTCAGGGTCCCACAGCTTTCACTGCGTAATGACTACCTTTGCCTTTACTCACCAATGCACACACAAGCTCTCTCTCTAACACACACACACACACACACACACACACACAAACAATGATGTTGCCAGCCTCCCCAGTTTGATTTTTACCGCCATGCAGAGTGAAGACAACTTCCAGCCAGCCTTTCATACTCGGCTCAATCTGTCATTTTCTCATTTTTTCAATCACCCATTCTTTCTCTCTCAGTCTTGTGCTCTCGCCCCTCTCTGTCGCTCTCATTCTTTAGACCACGACCCTATTTTGAGGCGGTCTGGCTGACTGCCGCTCCGTGGCGGCTCCCGAGTCGGGGCCCTTTTGTTGAAACAGCTTTTGGTGGAATTAAAAAGGGTGCCAGTAACCCCCCCCCCCCCACACTCTCTCTCTATTCCTCTCTCCATCCACTCTGCCAGTCTCAGTTCTTCCTGGCCTCATTGTTTAGAAAGAGAGGGAGCTAGTGAGGGTATGAGGTAGGGAGGGATGGGGGGGGAGGTTCAAAAGTGTGAAAATGTTTAGACAAGCGGCCCTGCTCTGTCTCGCAGTCTGTCCTGAGCAGCAGACAGCGAGCGGCGTCTATCCTCTCATCCTGCTCAGTCACCGTTTCCTCTCCAGATACAGTTCGCTGGTAACAAAATGGAAATTGCTTTTCACTGCCTGTGTGAGTGCAGCAGTGGGTCATGCTGCGAGGTGACTTTGTGACATTTCCAATTGTACCCATGTGGGCAATTAATAACCACATCATCACAGAGCTTTTAGCCGGGGGGGGGGGGGGGGGGCTTGCTTATACTCTATGTTGCATTCACCAACATTTGACCGATTTGGCGATTAGTAAATCTTGTTTAAAGAGTCTTATCGGCGCCAATGCTATCTGCAGTGAAAATCACCCCGGCGGCTAAGTGAAAAGATAATAGAGCTTGTGATGTACAGGAGAATTAGCGCTGGCTATTAGAAGTATCATTGGCATTACTAACAAGGAACAGTCCCTGCACTTCTCATTAAGGCTGTGTTTACATCTAGCCACCTGTTTAGAAATCCACACAATTACATACTTTTTTCAACATTTGTGTTTGAAATATTTAACCCACTATGAACAAAACATTAGACCCATCTTTCAATGTCACAGAATTGAACATCGTCACAATATGCAGCCTCCGCAATGGCATCAAATGTAAACAAAAACGGAACATGATCAGCGTCGTAAAAGAAAGTAGGATTTAATGCAGTGCTGTTGTATTGGATTACATTAGACTGTGAAGGTGTTTTCTTCTATTTTATTGTTTATTTTGAAGTACCATCATGTCAGAAGCATGTCTTTTTAAAGCTGCAGTGTGTAGTGTCTGTTTCCCCCTTGAGGAAATCTAAGTAATCACAAACAAACTGTCGGCACATCTACATGATACAAGCCTTCCGTGATCGCGCACCACCCCCACCCCTCTTTCCCATAGTTGCTAATAGCCAAGGAGGACACGGAGGATAGAAAACATACATGAAAATGCATGAAAGTCTTCTGATGACACCATTTTCTGAACAAAGAAACACAGAGAGTGTTGTGGAGCTGATAGTCTTGATTAGCTTTGTATCAACTCATTTGAATGTAATGGATGTTCATTAATATCAAGAAGTTGCGCACTAAAGCTTCATCAGTTTTGTGAACAAATGAGAGGGAAGCCTGTTTTGTTTTTTAATACCTCATTAACAGAGAAATACCACAGTTTATTATGTAAATTAAAGGAGATTTGAACACCAATTTAGTCAAATCTTTTTCTAATAGAGCCTCTAAGCCGTAGTCTGTGCTTTTTTATTGTCAGGTTGGGCCCTACATCTACACAGGCATATTTTTTAATTTCTTCTATTCAAAAATATTACATCTACATGTAGGTTCAGTAGGTCACTTACTTCAGCCAGGAAAAGTCCCTACTTTACCCATGTAACCGTTTCCTGCTATAGGCCTAGCAGGAAACTAGTTTTTGTTTCTATGAACATAAAGAAATATGATGGCAGATACAACACAGTTTGTGTAACCACTCGACTAATGTCATCATCAACTGTAATCCTTTTCGGCTGGTTTCATAACCAGTCACATCTTGTTCTGGTTTAGGTTGGAAAGTTGGTTGGAAAGTGAAAGCTTTTTCATTGCTTTGGATGTGCAGGTCACAGAAGCCTGTAGGAAAAAAAAAAAAAGAAGAAAATTCAATTTCCTGCCCTGGTTAAGTGCTTGCACTAGAAAGGCCAAACCATTGTCAAATGTCTTTAAACTGTGCCTGTATTACTATCCCTATTCTATTTTCCTTTACAAAGCTTTAGCTGCAAATACTGATAGCCATGCAAAGAGTCAAGTTATTTATAGTAGGCTATAACTTGTTACCATCCTGCCCTGGCAGCTTATTGGCCTTTTTTATTTGTCCGACCAAAGTACTAACCAGCTCTCCATTCTCTGGATTTCATAACCCAACACAAAGCGAGAAAGCATGGGCAGTGGAGAAGGTGCCCTTTTTTTGACTAAAGAAAATCAACACCTCCACTGAATTAATGCAAATGGCATTGGCAAAGAATACAGGGAGCATCGATTTAACTCTGCTTCTCCGTCCTTAAATAACTGTCCTTCTCTGTGGAGCCTTGAGACTGTTAGCAACAAGTTGTGGAGGTCAGCAGCCAGCCAGCCAGCCAGCCAGCAGACAGCGGCTCTTGTCTGTATTGATGAAACGTTAAAATCAAACGGGGCTAAAGACAAGGATTTGTGCTCGGCCAACAGCGTGGCTCTTGACTCACCTCTGTTAGCGTCCTTGGCTGCTTCAATAGCATCGTCTAAAGTGACTGCATCTCCTCCGAGTGCACGTACGTGTACACGTGTGTGTGTGTGTGTCTGTTTTGATGGCAATCGTCTTGATCGACTGCGTCCGCTCCAGCAGCATTGTTTCTCATTTGCATAATGCAAGCTAACATCTCTCCTCCTTACCCTGTTCACAAGCCACTACTGTTCCCGTCGCAGCACATTTCTATGCGAGTCACGCGCACATTAAAAGAAAATACTGGCGTCATTTAGAGTTACAGCCCATTTACTACTGCCTCTGTGTAGTGCAAACTTCCACCAATCTTTCTGCATCATCATTGTGCCATGTGTAATTAGATCATTTTTTGTCATTTTTTAATATACAAGCTCTGTGGTTATTTCAAACCTGGCTTGAAAATGAATGTATTTCCTGGCAAACAGAGCAGCCATGTGTAAATAAAGACCTGGGTGTGACAACTCAGTTTGCCAGGATGCATGTTATTCAGGGTTTTGTTTTCCTGGTGGATACTTTCATGTCTTCCTGTGGGTGTCCGGTGACTGATGAGAAAGTCTGTACATTTGATGTTGACAATGGGACTATGGTTTCTGTCTGCCTTTAGTCAGAGACATTGCTTCATTCTCTGGTCCAGTGAGAGGTCCGCTGAATGTGTGGCATGATATAAAAACTTGACTGCAGTGTAAAACAATTCAAAAATTAGAAGAAAACCGCATAGAAATAGAAAATAACAACCCAGACCTTTGGCTAAACCTTACTTCTTGAAGTTTAAGCTCACATTTTTTGTTCCCTTTTTAAAGAAATTAAATATATTTCACACTCTTTCTCTTTCAACATGTATTACTTGTATTACCGTGTTATAATACCATAGCCTGGTCCTGCCAGACTCTTGTACATTTAATTTTTACATAGAGTCTGAAAAAAAGTCTAAAAAATATATATACTGTATATAAAGCCTTTAATTGCTCCAGAATGAGCAGCGTCAAATCAACGTTGGTTGGAGCTCAAAAACTAAAAGCTGTAAAGGAAAAAAACGTGCTGCTTTCTTTACACAGCCGGATCTCCAACCACACATTCAGATGCATTGTGGGTAATGTAGGCACCATGTCTTGACAAGGAGGATGTGTCAAACAGATGTGTGAGGGGGGAAAAATAAACGTCACAGTCTTTCAGCAAGACATTTAACCTCAGATTATGTTTTCATGAAAAAATGTAGCCTAGGGCAGGGTGCATAACACTATTCAAATTATTGTTAAGTAATTCAGTCCTCATTTACAAATAATCTACGCATAAATCAGCTCACACTAAATAGGGCTGCACAATTAATCGCAATTTTACCTAAATTGCAAAGAGTAGCGCAATGTTCAAATGGTGTGGGGGGGAGGCGGGGAGGGGGGTGAAATATGGCAGATGGGTCGCCATTTTTTGTTAAAGGCAAATATATGTCAAACCTTTCTGAACAAACTATTGTGGTGCTGCAGAAAAGTCCCGGCCTACAAACTGACTACTAATACAGACTAAAGAAAAAATCCTTGTTTTGTGCAGACCAACGCAAAAATCACACTATAAATCATTTTCATGTTTTAGATGAGAATAATGACACAGAAATGATCATTCCCTCCACTATTGTGAATCACATGGCAATCGCAATATCAGTAAAGATAACCACAACTGGATAATTTCTTCATATCGTGCAGCCCTAACACCAAACAGTACACAAACACAGATGTACAAACAGGTTGCCCCCCCCAAATCGACTCGTGCTGGCGGCCGCAGTTGAACCTGATTAATTGCTTCCATATCCTTGACTACCTCAGCTGTTGATTGAGAGACTCAGTGTGACAGCTGCAGCACAATGCTTTGTGCTTCTCCTTTTCTTCTCCATCTTGCCACCACGCTACCCCAATATTCCCCTTAAATAAGCCTCTCTTAACTCCTGACCTTCCCGTCTCTAATCTTTAGCTGGAGGTCACCTCTCTGTCCACACAATTCATGGGGTAGATTTTTTTTTCCCCCTGTGAATTCTAAATTGAGTTTTTTTTGACACAAAAGGTTGATTTTTCTCTTGACATGAAACCATTCAATATTCCAGACATCCGGTCTTTTGGCAACCCGGCAAAGGGCTTTTTCATTTGCATGATAGAATTACAGAATTCTTTCAAAGGCAGGGTTTTTCTATTTTCCTCTGTTAATAGGATATCATTGTCAAATGACTTGAGATATTGCCTGGTGCTTTTCCTTAGGCCCCGTGGGCCTTCTTTTCACAGCTCATTTCATTATTTCTCTTCCCTGCTGCTTTTGATGCGCACACTTACCTGTCAGTCAGCCAGAAGTATCTATGGCTGTCTCGTTTTTTTGTTTTTTTGTTTTTTTTACAAGAGGGAATCCAGTCCAAGTCCTCCTCAATTAAACCAAATGAAAGTGCAAAACAGATTAGTGAGGCTACTGCTTGTGAAAAGCTACCACCAAACATCTGTCATCCTTGTAACGGCTGTGTGTCACTGTCGGCACCATCAGGTTCAGGGTAAATGTGGCAGATGTGCCAACACAAAATGTTACCAAAACAGGAGTCAGTTTTTATTTTGCTTTTGTTTTCAGCGATTAAAATGATTAAGATACTTGGAATGAGCCTCGGTTGAGTAATCATGAGTAATTTTGCAATAGGTCCAGCATTAAGCATTTCACTGGAAAAAAGGAAAGTAGGCTACTGGTGTGTGTGTCTGTGTGTGTCTGTGTGTGTGTGTGTGTGTGTGTGTGTGTGTGTGTGTGTGTGTGTGTGTGTGTGTGTGTGTGTGTGTGTGTGTGTGTGTGTGTGTGTGTGTGTGTGTGTGTGTGTGTGTGTCATGTTCCCTCTGTTAGCAGCAGTGGAAAAGCCACAGTGGACTGTGTGATGGGTCAGGATGTGATTAGTTGTGACAGACAGAATAAGATCTAGGCGAGCATGCACGCTCTACTCAAACCAAACCAACTTTTCCTCCCATATCTGTGACATCTATTCCCTTAAAGCTCCCCTTCTCTTTCCTTCTCTTCTCGCACAGAAACATTGGAGATGGATCAAAGCCAAGTGGGATTAAATAGCTCACATGTCCCAACCCCAGCAACCATTAATGACTTGAGGTTCTCTTCAGTGGCTCAAAAATGAATTTGCTGTCGTACCACCAGACGTGGGAACTGTAGCTCCATGCCACCCCTTGGGAGGAAATGCTTGAAAAGATTATGCCTTTCCAGTTTAAAATGACAAGCAATGGTTTGGTTAGATGTTAAGAGGACTGTCACTTCCTGAATGTGTTCTCCTACTTGATCCAGGAGTTAATTCCATCGCATTCACCAGTGCAGAAACCTCCCTCATTTCAAAAGAAAAGAAAAAAATAACAAGAGGGCTTGAAATAAAGAACGCTGTCTAGAAGTGTAACTATGGTAAACAAATAATTTTAAATTAGGTAGGAGATAAATGGGAATACTGTAGCTGGCCAACAAAAGCAGGCACTCTATGATTACAAGCGAGGCAATTATGGCAATAATCTTCTAATCTGCTGCATTTAAATTAAAGTATCCATCCCTCCATCCCTCCATCCATCCCTCCATCCATCCATCCATCCATCCATCCATCCGTTTTCTAAACCAATTATCCTGTTTAGGGCTGCAGAGGCTATAACATATCCCAGCACGCACCAAGTGAGAGGCAGCACACCCTAAACAGGTCCCAAAGGTGTACCCTGTGTCTGTCAAAGGGTTTGAAATTGGAAATAAGTAAAAAATCCTCAATTTTTCCAAAGTGCTGGTATATTAACTTTTGCCTGCTGTACTTTATTTGGACAGTCTACTCATATTACAGCTTGCAACACAATTCAAAACAAAGGTTAAACTCGTGTCAAACCATGTGCTCATTGAAGGTGCCCTGTGGAGTGTTCTTGTCAACAAACGAGCTGTTTTTATACTTTTTATGCTAGGTTTCTCACTGATACACATTGTGTGTCTGACAAATGTGCTGAATGAATTTCCTTCCTCATAAAACAAATTGTTGTGTGAATATTTTAGATGTAATAACTTGCAGTGTTTGTCTTCACTGCCATGGTTGTCCATCATTAAGCTACTAGTCTCGCTTTGCCAGACCTTCCTCCACAGAGCTGCGGAGCTAGTCCACGCAGCATTCCAGGATGGGAGAGAAACGTGCTCTGGTTTATTGGCATTTCTTTAAACCAATCACAGTCGTCATTGGCGACTGATAGAGTCAAGGTGCCACTGCGACACAGCCCAGCGAAGGAACTTGTTTTGGTGAAACGTGTGTACATTATAAGGTTGATTTAGTCCTGCAACAGAAAACTCAGATTGGACAGATAGTCTAGCTAGCTGTGTGGATTTACCCTGCTGAGATCTGTGGAGCAGTTAGCCATAGTCCTCATAAAATCAAACATGGTTTAACATTCCAACAAGAAAGGTGAAAGTAACAGACATCAGACCAAAAAGATGAATATAGACTATAAAGCAACTAACTTTAACGTTCTGTGAAGTCCGGTTGTCATTAATACCACAGCACCTCGTTTTAAGACGGCCCCTCAGTCCATAGCTAAGAAGATGAATTTCACGGAGACAGCAGCACCCAACAACCCCCCCTCCCCCTCCCCCCTTTGCATGGTGCTTGTGCTTACCTCAAAAAACTCCAATAACTAAGGAGTTAGGGTTGTAAAATAAAAAATTACTTTGGTGCGCCTGACCTATCCACCCCCACATCCCAGAGTCTATTTGCAGGCGTTGGGCTTTTTCAAATGTGAGGATGATTTCTTAATCTCCGGGGATGCATCTGGGGATGGAAGTGAATTGCTCCAACTACTCTGCTTTCCACCACGCGAGCATCCTGACGGGTGGCAGGCTGGCTGCCCAGTTAGCTGGCTGGACGGACAGAAAAGGGTGCTAATGAGATATGTGCTGCTCTTTCATGTCTGTCCTCTCCTCTTCCCAGCATGCTGTTTCTCACAACTCTGTGGGTGTCTAAGATATAAGCGTCTATGTTTCTGTCTGCAAATGTACAAAGTGACCGTGTCTGAACTGAAAAGTTAAATAGGTTTGGAATTGAATCAGGCATTTTTCGGTATAAAAGACAGTGTGAAGTGGAGCGTGTTAATGAGCCGGTTTAGAACATCACTCAGACCTCACAGGGGTCGACAGCATGAAACTCTGGCCAAAGCGACGGAGGATGGAACAAGAGGAATAAAATAAATAAAAAAACGCTGATTGTCACAGAGCTAAAAAGCTTAAGCTGTGCCTAAATAAACAAAATCAACAGACAGCCAAAGTAATTGATGATGATGATGACTCCAGGCATCAACCACATGTCTCTCCAAATGTCTTCTTTCACTGAATGACACCATTCCAAACAAATGAAATATGCATTTGTGTGCTTTTTAAGTTGTATCAAAATGAACAAGATTGAAGTTTTGATGATGAGCTATTTTATCTGACAGGAAAATGTCATTAAAGTTTGTGTAGATTAACAGATGTCCCTGTGGACTGAGGCTCTGTCAAGTAATGAGTTTAAGGACCATACTGGTTGCTTGCCATGCTTCTTTTTCTTTTTTTGTATCTTCCAGCCAGCCATCACGTTCCATTCATTTTATCATAGCAGAACAATCAATGTGCAGACGATTGAAGCTGAGATGGCTCTGGCATCACAGTGATCATTCAGTCATTATTTTGTGTACCCGTCACCCGCGGCAGTCACTCTAAAAATTGTGTCCTTTAAGTGAGATTAAGGAAATACCTCTTTCTGAGGTTTGGTGGAAGAACAGAAACCTTTTGACTGCAGGAAGCTACAAAAAAAATCTGATTGATAATTTTCACAGCTTTTTTGTTTGCTTGTTGTTTGTCCTCTGGGTGTGAATCCAATACTTTCTGCAGCCAACTCAAGAAACCGACAGGGCTTCCTCAATTAATTAATGATTAATTATCTTGTGCACATTAATAACTCTTAAGATGATTTTTTTTAAACCTTACTAACATGAATGGAAAACATGATTTTTAATAAGATAGTATGCTTTGGAAAATGGTTGGCCAATTTGAATTTATAAGGCTAAAGTACTCCTAACCACCGGTTTGGTCCTTTTTAAGGCGAGATGGAAACAATACAAAGAGAAAACACAAAAGTGGCGCTGCGTTCTCACTTTATATTCCGCGTTTAGACGAGCGTTTTGGGGGGAAAACTGCATGCTTTTGGTGATGCAAAAGTGTGTGCAATTTGATGTAGTGTGCACTCCAGGCGGCTACGTGGTAGCGTGAAGCAACACCTCTAAGGCGCCTGCGCAGAGCCTTCCTTCTTCTTCTCTGCCTCTCCCTGGTAGCGCAAAGCGAACAACAGAAGCTGATAATTTTGACAATAGACGAGGAGGTGAAGTTATTGCTCCAAACAATGCACACACACACGGCACACACACACGCAGTGTGTTTTTACCCTTTAGACAATGACACGATGGTGGAGCATTTTTAAGGTCTGCACTCTGGAGGTGGTTTCCCTTTTTTGCGCTTTAAGCCCCAAAAACGCCGTCGCCCTCTAAAAGAAAGCCACTTCTGATAAAATGTTTACGTTAATGTAAACATATTTCATATAAAATATGTGTACACAATGCCTAAATTGCCATGAGTTTACTTCCTCAGTCTTCAGTTATTGGCACACTCCCATCAGGCAACATGGGAGATGTGGTTTACACAGGATTGTGTACCATGGCTCGAGTCCTGGATTCTGCTCCAGAATTGTAGCAGCGGAAATGTCTTTATGTCCTTTCAAAGAGAATAAACGTGTTGTTGTTCAGCACAGATAGTATACTAAACTATACACTTCCCTGGCAGAAAACAGTTATCTTGGAATGGGATTTTGTAGCAGTCATGCAATATTTTTTGCATATCTTTGGCATTTTTAAACTATTTTTTTTTCTCCATTAAGTGATTAGTTGTTTGCTTTATAAAATGTCGGAAAATGGTGAAAAATGTTGACTGGAGTTTTCCAAAGCCTGCGATAACAACCTCAAATATCTCGCAAAGATATATTTAGTTTACTGTCACAGAGTAGTGAAGAAACTAGAGTATATAGTCACATATCAGAAGATGTGATTGCATAATATTTTACTTTTTATAGAAGCGATGACTCAAACCGATAATCTATTATCAAAATAGTTGCCGATTAATCTAATAGTTGACAACTAATCCATCAATCGTTGCAGCTCTATTCGCATTTGCTCAAATTTAACATTTTAGAGATTTGAGTCATGCAGTGATAAACTGCTGTTGTGATGAATTTCAGCATGCATTCCTGAAAATTGAATGCATCTGGATTTAAACGTAGTTGATCCTCTGTCTGGTTGAACTGCCTCAATTCATTGCTCCATTACAACTCAGTTGGTGTGAGACGATAGTGAGCGTTATGTAATTGCTTGTTAGAAATTAAATGTGCGGCAATTAACTCTGTGTGTGTGTGTGTGTGTGTGTGTGTCTGCGTGTGCCTGCGTGCGTGTGTATGCGTGCGTGCGTGCGTGTGTGTGTTTGTGTGTCTGCGTGTGCGTGCTTCTGTCTGTGTGTGTGTGTGTGTGTCTGCGTGTGTGTGCGTCTGTGTGTGTGTGTGTGTGTGTTTGTCTGGGTGTGTGTGTGCGCGTGCATGCATGCGTCTGTGTGTGTCTGCGTGCGTGTGTGTGTGTCTGCGTGCGTGCGTGTGTGTGTGTCTGCGTGCGTGTGTGTCTGCTCGTGCGTGCGTCTGTCTGTGTGTGTGTGTGTGTGTGTGTGTGTGTGCGTGTGCGTGCGACTGGATGCAGCCGGGCGGTACAGAGGGAGAGCAGTTCAGGGTTCAGTCTGTTTGACTTGACTCTGGCTGAACAGTTATCCCACTACTACTATTCTTCATTCTTTTTTTCCCCCTTCTACATTTACTGGCATGATAAGGTTAGTGCGCTGTGACAACTCTCACACTCTCTGTCGAGTGTCTCTGTCGAGTGTCAGTGCACTAGCACTTTTCTTCCTGAAAGGAAGGGAGTGAGCGAGAATGAGAGGATTCAAATGTGTCGAAGAGAGGAGTCTTATACCCCCCCACCCCACCCAATATCCTCTCCTTCTCACCTTATTGTCGCTGCTCTTTGCTTTTGCTCTCATGTTTTATTCTCAGAGTGTGACCGCCGGTGCGTTAAGAGAGGCAGATGGAAGGCAGTTATACACGTGGGTTTTCCTTTACACACATCTTTGCACACACTACAATGATCCCTGTGCCGTCCCTTCAGCACCCTGATTCCACTCAATGCACACATAAAGTCATTGTGACACACACACACACACGCACACACACTCTCTCCCCCTCCCTCAATGGCGGCCCGCTGACAGCCATCCAGTCTCAGTCAGAAAATGGATAAAAGCTGTTTTCCTCTTTCTCAACTCCTGTTTTTTGTCTCTCTGATGGCATTGAGGTGTGGACGTTGGCAGGATGTGTGTGTATCTCACAGTCTGCATGAACGTGTGTGTATCTCACTACATGTGATTGCATGCTAGGGATCATACTAAATCATGGTCTGTGCACTTGCTTAAGTCGTGCTCCGCAGCACTAAGATTGAATGCTTAACGTTTGTCCATAAAAATACACACATATGCATTTGAACTGTGTATCCTTTAAGATAAACGTCTGATATGCATCAGTGTTTGATTTCTCAACACAAGCCTGTGTTTAAGACCTCTGCCTAACTAAAGCGGACAAAACAAAATTATGAAATAAATTGCATAATATCTCATTTAATTGATTAAAAATAAATCTGCAGCCATTTTGCTAATCAGTGAATTATATAGAGCTGTTCTAATATTTACCTTTACCCACTTAGTCATTATATACACATCACTGATGATTATTTATCAAAAATGTTATTGTGTAAATATTTTGTAAAAGCACCAATAGTCAACACTACAATATTGTTGCAGTAATGAGATCAAGGTATGTGGTCAAAAACATTGCGATATTTGATTTTCTCCACATCGGCAATTTTGTAACATTTTTTTCTTTTCTTTTTTTGCTTTGAGGCTCTCACAACTTTCAATCAACATGTTTCCCATGTTTTCTTTGACTTGGACCAGGCAAAAAATGAGAAATGTCTCTGCAGACAAAATTGCATGCCTAAATGAACAGGTCCATGATGTGGTTGTATAGTGATTTTATGATGTGTACAGTGTAACCAGTTTGACTCTGACATTTATCTCATGCCATCGTCTGCATCTGTACACATTTTGTGGCTGTTGATAATGATATCCTATAATAAAGTATAACAAAGCCAAAACAATAATCTCTACAAAAAACAGGCATGGGAGCTATGCAGCCACAGCTGTCTGGTTGTTGGGCGAAAAGATGGGTGAATGACATGGATTACTCCTCCTCTTTCTCCTTTGTCTCATTTGTCTGGCTCGCTAGTTGATTGGCAGGATTATTGTCACACAGATGTGTCAGCCCTCCCACCTCTGGAATCGTTTGCTTAGTGTAATACACCCAATATACGACCAAAGATGAATTAATTATGAGCTTTAATCAGTCCTTCATCACCAGCATAATGCAGACAAGTGTAGACGCTCTGCTGTCCAGTCTTTAATACACACACTAGTGATAGCTGACAGATTGCTTATTAAATGAAATACCATTTTACTCGTCAGTTTTCAAATTTTTGGCCTCACACGTGTTCGACCTTCAGGAGTCCGAGCTTGCTTAGCCAATCTTAATTTAAAAAGAAACTGCATTAAAAAAGCTAGACTATCTGTCCATTCAGAGTGTTCTGTTGCACGACTAAACTCTAACTCTTGAATGTTAACCTGGTCCGCCAGAACTAATTTCTTTCCCAGGCTATTTTGCAGAGGCACCATGGCTCCGCCCGGCGCCTACCGGCCAAGACAATAGTGATCGGTTTAAAGAGATGGCAATAAACCAGAGATGGGATTTTCTCCCATCCCGGAGTGCTGTGTGTACTGACAAGGACCCTCCTCCGCAGCGCCGTGGAGGACGGTCCAACAAAGCGAGACTACTACTCTACAGTCGCTTTAAAGCAACACTAAGCAGGTTGGTGGGAATGAAAGGAGGTAGCACGCTCAGAACGGCACTCGCATTCAGAAAGAATTAGCCCGGTGCCAGGTTTGGAACAAGGCGAGACCCCAAAAGGAAGAATTAAACAAAAATGGGACAGACGGCAGCTGGTAACTAATCCAATTAATAAATGTGTGTTATTAAAAAGCTCACACCAGCAGTGAGATTAAAGCCAGAGCTATGAGTCAGTTTTGATTAATGAGAAGGGTGATTAATCAAGTCTGTCTCCTACACACACACACACACACACACACACACAGGATCCGATGTGAACATGTGGACACACGCAGGTTTGGTGGTTTGATTTTCTTTATTTAGAACATGCTTGCATATGCATGCCTGTGATTTCTACAACTGTTTCTTGTGTGAAAGTGGGTCATCTCTGCATCTGTTTACACCACCTGAGATTTCTAATGGTTCTTGTCTTGGCTTTTCGTCAAACTTTTACATTTACGTTCACGTTTCCTCCCGCACTAACACGTCAAACCCCCCCACGCCGCTTCCTTTTTGGAAGTGGGGTCGTGGACGAGTTATGTCGGTGAGGATGTATCGTTTTGTTTTGTGTTTCCTCTTCAGTTCAGCTGGAAGCAGATGGACAAAATATCAAACAATAGGCTACACATATACCGTGTGTGTGTGTGTGTGTGTGTGTGTGTGTGTGTGTGTGTGTGTGTAAGCGTGTGTGTGTGTGTAAGCCTACAAATGTTTTATGCCGGTGTGTCCCTGTCCTTGATTTCTCCACGCAAGCTCAGCTTACTTGTGTTTTGTCCGTCTGTCCTTTATTTGACAAAAGACTTGTCCGTTGGTGTCCTTGTGCATACAGTCCAGTAGTCTCAGACGCTGCAGGCCACCTGTATGTGTGTGTGCGTGTTGTTTGTGTGTTTGTTGTCTGCCAACTGGTTGGTCTGATCTCAGATCAATGCAGGTTACCACAGTAGCTGCGTTCACACATTCCATTACCATATATGGGCAACAGAGCAAATTACAGTCCTGCTGCGGGCTTGTTTAGTGTAATCACTCCCCTCTTCCATTCCTCTCCTTGTAAATGCTTCCATCTTCTCCTCTCCTTCTCATATCATTTCTGTTCATCACCTCCGCTCTCCTCTTTATGTCACTCCTCACCTTAACTCCTTCTGCCTCCTCCCCTCTATTTGTCATTCATCTTCTCTTCTACTTGGCATGCATCTCTTCTCCCCTTCTTCTCTTTGTTATTCTTCTCCTTTCCTCTCACCTTTCCTCCTCATTATTGTCCTCTTCTCCATTTTTATTTGCCATTCATCACCTGTGCTCTCGTCGTCCAGGTGTCCTCCTCCGCTGTTTGCAGAGCATCCTCCTTCCTTCTCATGTTATTCCGTTTCTCCTCTCAAATCTTCTCACCGGCTCTCCTCTTTTGACTCCACTCCCTCCTTTGCTTTTCTACTCAATCACTTCATAACATCGGGTTTCCTCACTGCTCTCACTTGAATTTGCCCTTTTATTTTGCTCTTCCTGTCTTCTTCAAAATCTTTTCGAAACACTTAAGCCAGGTAAGAACGGATCTTGAAGTAGCCCTGTGAGGTGTATGAGTCTTGGAAAACACTCACCCACTCATTCTTTCACTCACTCACTCACTCACCCAACACCCTCCTCTCCTCTGATCAACATCTGCCTAGGAAATCGAATAGTCTTAATCTGCATAGCTATTTGTACGCGTTGTGAATACGCAAGTCATAAGATTTAACTAGGTTGTTGTTGCTTTTTTGTTGACTCACTTTTACTCACAACATCCTAACCGGCAACCTAGGATTCCACTCACTACGCTAAGCTAATTAGTGTCCTTCTGAACTAAGAGCTCGATATCCTGGGGCTATACCAACACATTACTGGTGTTTAAACCCAACCCTTAAGCCTATGTCATCATCAAACTCTCCAGATCTCTTCATTTTTCAGACTGTGAATGTTTTAGGTTGTAATTAATTTACCAAATGTCAAACATGTCTTAAATGTCCACCTGTGTGTATATACAAAGAGACACAAAGCCACTTGTTACTCTGTAGTGGTTTGGCTGCCATTGATCGGTGGCGATGTTGATATTCATCTCCATGCCAGCCAGCCTGATGTAGTCGCTGTAGCTTATTGGCGGGGGAAGGGGAGTGTGGCAGGCACCGGCAGGGAAACATGGCGAGAATGACCCAGGCCGGAGGAAGAAAAGGAAAAATTAGAGCAATATAAATGGAGGGAGAATGTTTCTCTCGCTCTGCTGTAAGAAAGGCTTAGTGGGAATGATTACCGTTGAAAGCTAAATTGGCAATCTGCCCTTTCTTGTCTTTCTGCCGCTCCAATTTTCTTGCTCAATCCTTTTTCTCCTGTCCGTTCTCTCTCTCTCTCTCTCTCTCTCTCTCTCTCTCTCTCTCTCTCTCTCTCTCTCTCTCCCTTACTGTCTCAATCTTCCTCTCTAGCAAACTTCTCCTTCCTTCTCGCCTGATTTTTTTTAAAATCTTTCTTTCCTTTCCTCTTTCACTCTCTCCTCTGTTGCATTTATGAAACAGAACCATTTTACAGTAATGCTTTCTCAGCTGTGTCACAGAATCTGAAAAAAAAATGAATTACTAAATTTGAATACACTTCCATAAAGTTGACTCACAACAGAGAAAATTGTCCCAATTACTGTGTGGACGTTCTTTTGCAGTCTTTCATTTCCTCTCTGCTGCTCTCTTGCTCCCTATCCTCTCCCCTCTCACACTTTAAAAGCCCCACAATATTAATCCTATGTCATGCTACAGATCCCCGTCTCTCTTCCCTGTGTCTCTTACCCCTTCTCTCCATTTTGCACGCCTATTTTATTCCCCATTTCCCCTCTTCTCCGGCTGGCTATATTCGGGGCGTGTGGGGCCAGGGAGGGACTGACAATCTGTGCGTTCAGTCCAGAACGGCTGTCCAACCGACGTGCAAAAAAATCCTAGCTTGCACTTTCTGTCTGTCTTCCATCAGAGTGGCAAAGACATGGTGGTTGTGTGTGAAAGCTTCACAAACACAATTAGTAATACAGTATGGTGGCATAGTATCAGGACATCCTGGCTAGTGTCTGTGTAGCACACGGCGAGGGGCCCTTGGCCAGGTGATGGGCCTGTTTGGGAGAACGTCCAGGGCTGTTTTTTAGCCCCAGTCCATCCCTGTGTGGGGCAGGTTGGGTCATGTTTGTTTCAGTGGTTTTCTGTTAGCTGAGGCCTTTCACCTCTTACCTCACACCTCTGTCTCCCCCCCAATTCCTCTTTCTCCCTCCACATCTTTATCTCTGATGTGGTTCCTTGCTGCTGGTGTTTGGTTATGGTCTCCCTCCACTCGCCCTCTCCCTTTCTCCTTTGCCTCTGATATAGCTCATTGCCTTCTCGCTTTTGGTTAGCGGTCTTCCTCTCTTTGAGGGTCCAGAAGGAAGATGTCAAGGCATTACGCTTGTTATGAAAAAATCTTAAACTAACTCAAAGGCTTTAGTATTAAAAGGGTGTTTTTAGTGGATGAAGTTGCCTGTATTCATAGTTTAACATCGAAATTTGCAGCATGATTCTACTGTATCATGCAAATATGAATTGGCCTTGATGGCAGGATTACAAACCACATAGGGAAATGTTATTTACTCTACCCCTGTGTTGAATAGTCATGTTTTCATTAACTCATTTTTATTCAAATTTTGAAGTATTGCATTAAAAAATGTTGATGGAAATGGTAAAATTTGCTTGAGGTGGTTTTGGGCTTTTTCGAAAAAGAAATGAATGCTTAAAATGGGAGATGGAAACTGCTTTGCTGAATAAGTTAGCATAACATGTAGGCTAACTCACATGACTATAGTCCCGGTACCAAGATGGGGGAAGGATTAGATATTGGATAGTGGAGTTGCGGTGCACTATAGACCTCAGCCACGTTCGGTAAATTGATGAATCTCTTTAACAGCTTGAATGGTATGGCCCTGCACACCGTGTATACACAGCGGTGAACGGTTGTCCTACTGACACCAAATGTCTCTTCCACAATCCTGCGTTCTGCACAGGTGGCCAACTCGCACAACCTGCTACCTCCCTCCATTTAGCCAAAGAACTTGATCTAGCAAGTTGGTTTGCAATCTACAGCCATGCGTAATGTCAACTTGTGACGTAATTACGCTTTCCGTAGTGTAGTTCGTTTGCTCTTAACCAACAACACCATTTAAAAAGCACTCTTAAAATTCACTTGACAATTAGATGGAAACATGACTAGTGTGTCTGGAGATTGCCACTTTGGGAATTTCCAAAACCATACAACCCACTTGTCTGCTCATGAAAGAATATCGCAGATTATCGGTGTTCTCAGGGGGACAGGAGCCTCAGATATTGTAGACTCTTACCAGCAGGGGGACGTTAACTGTTCCCTTCCTTTCCACCCTGTAAGCATGATGGATCCCTCGTTTTCCAGCTGCTTTACTGAACACGGTTACATTTGTACCTTACCAAGGGCTTCTCGGCTGCCCTTTCTTTTAAGGCTGCAAAAAACGATTCCTTTGTGTAAATAATTCTTTGTTTAGTCAGGGCTCAAGGTGATCTTCAAATCATTTTTTTGTCCAAATAACGATCCCAAAACCCAAAGATATTTAATTTACTTAAAGCTGCAAATCCTCACATTTCATCCTCAGAACCTATATTAATATTCAGCATTTTTCATTTATTTAAAGTTGCAGTTGGGAAGACTGGAAGTCATATTAGCTGAGACTGACCCTATGGTCCAGTAGAACTACATGAAGCAGGTCATTTAAAAACCAAATCGTGCAATTTGCAGAAATCTACCGCTCCTTGTTCAGATGCACCAATCATGGCCAGGGAGGTTGTCTAACTGTGTGTCAATCACTGCTCATGCACATGCATTAGTTTACGTTATTTGGCTAAGTCCTGGATCTTTGCAATTCTACCTACTGCACCTTTTAATGGACGGAAAAATAAATCAGATTCAATCATTTATAATAGTTTCAACACTACCTTCTTTTCTCTTCTTTTTATTTAATATTAGAGTGCTTGTGACGCTTGTTTAATTGTCTGTATGCTCGTATTGCCAGGATTCTTCAGTTTTCTTTTAAGATGCATTTTATATGCAGTTCCAGCTCCCACAGGCTCAAGTGGGGTTGTCTGAAACCGGCAGATACCCTGAGTGTGTTAAGTGGAAGTTGGTTGTCGGAGCGTTTGTATTAAAATGCATGTTTGTGCATTTAATTTAATTTTTGCTGGTGTGTGTCAGTGTGTGCGAAAGTTTTGGAAGTGCTTCAGGTGCTTCATTAGAGAATATCACAAGCAGACGCTTCATCTCACTGACTTTAACCCTCTTTCTTTCTGCCGTTTGCTCCCTCTCTCTTTTCATCTGCCTGTCTCTCTGCCATTATTAAGATGATTAAGTTCCTGTTCTCTCGCTCTCATTCCTCCTGAAGTCATCTCTGTTCAACTCTCACCTTAGCTTGGGCTGTGCAAGTCTGCTCCTCCATCAGTTTTTTTCCTTTCTCCTGAAGTCAACGGCCCGCATGCATATGCATGCACACACGCACACCCACACAAACAGGGTGATAACTGCACACCAAAACCAAGCACACAGAAACGGACAGCTAATCACACATTTACACACAGATATACGTACACAGAGGAGAATAGCTTGACAATCTGTTTTCTTGCCTGGTTCTATCTCTCTCTTTCTTTCTTACTCACTCACTCATTCAATTTGGTATATCCTGTCAGGCCTGCTCATCCCCTCATTCCAGGCTGGCTATGTAAATATTGTTGTTGAATTTGAGATTAGCTCCCTGGCGAATCACCTGCTGCCGTTTTCTCCTGATCTGTCATATGGCCCGACGTAAAATCTATTACCATGACAAGCTATACCCCCCCCCCCGCCCCTCCGTTCCCTGTCTTTCTCTTTCTCATATGGGTCCCAGCAGGGTGGGGGCAGACATGCCATCACCCAGCTATTTAAATTCTGCACGTTTTCTCATTTCTAATTTTGGATTTTCCTGCTTCATCTCCCCTGAGCATGCAAATGTCTTTCTTTATTTTGGTACTACTGTAGGAGTGGTTTTGTGTATAGTATAGTGCGGTATACATCACTTAGTTTGTGATTGACTACTTAATTTGACCCGTCAGGCATGTTATTAGTGTTTGTACATACCTTAAGCCTTGACTTTTTTTTTTTTTTTAAACCTGATTTTTAGGAGCATTTTTGCGTTCTTGCCCAGAGTAAGATGAAAATATTGATACAACTCTCATGTCAAGCTACAGTAGCCAGTAGCCAGTAAGCTTAGCTTAGCACAAAGACTGAACCAAAGGTATCACATTCCACCTACCTGCGCCTGTGAAGCTCACTAACAAACACATTATGTGTCCTTTGTTTCAAAATTACAACTTGTGTTTTTCGCTGTAACACTAAGGTTTTAGTGTTTTCAACATTAATGAACGTCCCTTAAATTTAAGCTATTGCAAAATCAGCTAGCTAAGACTATCTGCCCCACACAACGCTCTCTGTATTTCTCAGTATGGTTATGTTCAGAAGATTGTGTCGTCCTTCGACTTTTGAGTGAAAAAGCTTGAGTGAACATAATGGCCTCTGAAGAGTCCATGTTTTTTTTTAATCCTCCATGTCCTCCTTGGCTACTAGCAATTGCGTTGAGGAAGGATGGGGGGTGAAGTGGGATCACGGAAGGCTTGTATCATGTGGACGCGCCAACAATTTTGTTTTCATTACTTAGAATTCCTCATGGGGGTGACAAAATCTACACACTTTAGCTTTAAGAAGCGCTGGTAGGCAATTTCGTTAGCGGTTTCTGCTCATTAAGCTAAACTAAGCTGCCACTGGCTCTGGCTTTACATTTGGTACACAAACATGAGAGTCGTATGTATCTTCTCATCTACTCTAACTTTTTTAATTAGCGATTTTTCCCAAACTGTCCAATTGCATAGTAAAAAGTCTTGTTTCAGGTAAATAATAGATACTGATCATGGTAGTTTGCTGTAAAGAAGGTCCTCTTTTTGATATTAACAGCTTAGAAAATACTTGTAGTAACACGAGGAGGAGAGCAAATGGAGGGATAGCTGAAATAAAACAAAAACTGAGTATTGGAGCCCTAAATGTAGATGAACAATCCTATTATATTGTGTATAGATTAGCATGCAGTGTATTCACTGACTGCATGTAGAGCCCATGTATGCTTTCATCCTGACATGTGTAAGTGTGTGATGTGTGTGCACCATTAAGGGAGAGGAGTACATTAAGATAATGCATCTCTTCTGACCTCATCTCTCTGTATCTCAGCTCTGGCTGTGATCAATAACTGTGTGTGTGTGTGTGTGTGTGTGTGTGTGTGTGTGTGCTTGTGTGCGTTTGTCGATAACTCTGTTACAAGCAGCCACGTGTGTGTCTCTGCTCGCCAGGTTGTTGTCATGCTAATCAAATGCGATGCCTATTTGTTTTAATGAGGGCTGTCTGTAAAGCAGACGCTTGTTCTGTTTGTTTCCTTTTAGTTTTCAATTAGGAGAAAACACCTCAGGACAACACACACACACACACAAACACACACACACACACACACACACACACCCACACTCAACAAGAGATAATACAAAATGAAAACAAACGGATATGTTCTTCTGAGTTCTTGTTAGGAAAATAAAGCAGTTTTACAGATTGGTTTATCTGTATATGTATCTGAGTTGAAAATGAGCAGTTTCATTATAAAAAGACAGTCAAAGGTCAAAGTAATTAATTCACACGGCGTCATTCTAAAATATGTAAAATGCTCTGATGCCTTTTTTGTTTTTGTGTCAGAAGGTTTACACCAATTTTATATATATATATGTATATATATATATATATATATATATTGGCAAAGTCTAATGTCAAAGTATATGTATATGTTGTGCATTGCTAAGGTAATGCCGGTCTCATCACTTAACCCTTGTGTTGTTTCTTTTTCAATGTTGTGGGTGCTTTTTTGCTGTTTTTTTTTCTAAGTTGTTTGATATTTCTAATGTTAACATTTTCGAAGGCCCATTTTTTGTGATAAAAAAACTGAAAACGAGTCAAATTTGACCCGAGGACAACATGAGGGTTAAAAGTTGAGAGTTGACTGAACTCACTTTAACGGGCCTATCTTATACAAGCATCTGTGTGCATCTTTGTGTACAAGAGAGAAAAATTGGGAAGCTTTACTTACTTCTGTGTTATGCCGACCCACTTTGTGCTGCAATAATACACTTGTATGCATGGTTACACATTTATAGGTGCTGATTTTGTTTCATCACAGTTGTCCATAGTCAACACGACTGAAATACACCAAAGTTATTCAATCTTTGACCAACTCTTCTGAGTTAAAGTTGTAGTGGGTAGAATTGGAAAAAAAACAAGTAGAAGCTATCCCTCTCCCCTCTTTGCCTCACGGGCAAGGCATGTGCAGACTAGCCAATGGAAACGCTGTCTCTCGCTGAAAGGACCTGTGATGGACCATAGTCTGCTGTTATTATTTTTTTTATTTTTTTCAAGCCTGAATAAGCCAGGAGGAGTTGGAGAAGTCTATTTTTCCTCTGAGACCGCTTGAATTAAAACATAATGACGCCAAAAATAAAGTGCCTACCACAGCTTTTATCGTAGCGCTATAGGAGTTCAGCTCGGCATTTATTGGAAATGAGAGTAACTCTTGTTTGTTCTATATTTAAATACGGAGCTTTGGAATTGTTAAAATGAGATCTAAGGCAAATATAAGTGCTCCTTTGTTGCTTTGTTCAACTGTATTCAGCTGGAGATGGAGAAGTTGCACTCAAGAACAGTGCAGTAACTCCTAGTATGTAGCAATGTTATCATTCAGCCTTTAATCATCCAGGGAAGTGGGCCCAGTAGTTTTTTGATGTAGTCATGACTTGAATCATGACTGAGTGGACCATGTTAGACCGTTCCGGTCTTGGAGTTAGGACAGGTAGGATGTAAAATCATACGACTTGCAAATTTTAAGGATTCTCATAGTTTGAGATCCGCTCGTCGCTCGTCCTACCCCGTAAATTATTTTAAAGAAATGTGAGGTACGCAAAAATAATCTGGACTTTGGATGGACCCGCTTTGAGTTGGAGAAATAAAAGTAGATGAAACTAAAATTGTAGAGATCTCGGCTGTTGTTCATTCACTCACCCTCAACTCCATATTGCACGTGTCCATTTAGCCAAAACGTCTTCAGACCTTGGCATTTTCATCAGGTTTTTATTCTTAGTGGCCTTATCCGAGCAAATTGCAGCATTAACGAGCAAGACAGATTGTTTATTGATGGATTTCCAGTTTTATTTTCGGTACGGCTACATGAGAATTAGTAACTTATTGTTGGAGCAATTTAAGGGTTTGCTTAGCGCCACACCTCTAATCACAGGCTTACCTCAGTGTGTTGTTGACTGGTTTTATTCTACTATTTAACCTGTGGGATTGTCAACACTAAAAGAAAATATCTCTCTGTGTTGGTGGAAGTCAGCTGTGTTCATGGTGTCTGGTATTTTAAGGAGTCTTCAGGTGTGTTCCCAGCTTTCAGCAGCTGCACCGGAGCCGTTGCAGTTGAATGTACTTGTGTTTAGAGCAGCTCTTCCAGCTCCACTGGCTGCTCAATAAGCTCCAAGTACAGTGCTCTTTGCCAGGGTGACTGCTTTCCATTTAAAGCTACAGTACACCACACGGCAGGTGAATCTCTGGGATCATCAGAACACTTCAGACTAGACAAGCAAGAAGAGCAAAATGTCAGGCATTGCAAATGGGTTTAAATGCCACACTAACAGTGTTCATAAAGTTTCAAAAAGCAAATTTTTAACAAAAGCTGTCTGAAAACATGCAACATTTTTGGTGATGTGCACCTTAAAAAACGGCAAGATATCTGGGTAGACCCAAGTGTTTACAGTAAGCATTTCAACGACTACTTTGTAAAGAAACTAACTTTCTTGTTAGTTGACATGCACACAATACAATGGAGTGACATTTTATTTCTTTAACCCACCCTAGTATTAGGAGCCCTATACAGTAAATAGGGCTGGGCGATATGGAGAAACTCAAATATGATGATTGACCAAAGACCTCGATATCGATTCTGCAATGATATTATAGTGTTGACTAGTGGTGCTTTTACGAAATGTTTACAGATTGGGACTTTTGATAAATAGTCATCAATAATGTGGATATAATGACTAAGTGGGTAAAGGAAAATAATAGAATAGTTACAACTGTCTATAAGTTCAGAAAAGGACATCCCTTTACTGTAATGCAGCCTTTAAAACCTGGAAAAACAGCACTTATGCCATATGATATTACAGATATCCAAAATCTAAGACAATATCTAGTCTCATATCATGTTATTGATATAAAACCGATATATTGCCCAGCTCTCCAAATGTAGTCTTAGATTTCACATTGTTTGATTTGCAAATCCACAAGTCTGTGCTAACTGGAAGTGATCACGTCTACTACTCTCACCACCAGAGTCTCCACGGTCTTTCTATCTCAGCTAGTTACTCACATTCCAATTTGTCACAGTCTGTATCCTTATTACAGGTGATAATAGCTCATAAATGGCTACATAATGTACACTGGAGGGCTAGTGCAGTGCAGAGGCGGTGTGAATATGAATGACATAATGGGTAATATGATGTTGACATTGTTGGTACGAAATGAACAAATGAGTTCCTGCTTAGCATTTAGACATGCCAGCTGCTTTTCTAAATGGTATCAGGCCATGCTCAATTGATTCCCACAGAGGCGAGACAGGGCCACCGGAGCTGAAAGTGCGCTGAAGGTTGTGTGTTAAGGCAGAGGTTCTCATGATTTTGAATGCAGCGGCATGCTTATACAAGCCCAAATATCACAATAAACCTAATTATCGACTGCTTGGAAATGTCACACAAAAGCTTGTTTGTTCATACAAGAGCAGGGGCAGCATCTCTGAAGGTGCTGTGGTAATTAAGTGTTGGGGCTTTTTAAATAAGCAAATTATCATATGAAATACTTTTTGACCTTTTTATTTATTCAGAAGAGGTTGATTAAACATAGGTGGGTTTTAACACATTCACACCTGCAAGCCTCCCAACCACAGTGTTATAGTGTAGTCATAGCGGTTTGTATGAGCTGTTCCCAGCATGCATAGACTTTATGAGAAACAATTGACATAATTGTTTTTTATACCTGATCCAGTTCCTGGCATAACGGTGCCCAACCTAAGGGCCAGGGCCCGAGCAGGGGGTGCCCAAGATAAGTTATAGTGGTCACTAGTGACAAACACTCATTACACAAATTAGGGCCAAACAGAATTGCCTATTTTTATTTTTTTTAAATGACTCAATCATATTATCTCGTCAGGCCTATACAAGTGATTTATATAAAACAATGAAGCCACTCTTCGTTTGAAATGATCACAACAGGTATTAACTAGTAATTCACAAGTGAACATTTGTTTATTTTAAGATGTCATTAGGTAAGAATGTCAAAAACCAGTAATCTAGAGAAAACAATATGTCTTAAGGAACAGTGAGTTTGCTAAATTAGGTCAAAACAATTGTACATTATTACTTTTGTAGTTTATTATTACAGGCACGTCATTAAGAACAAATTATCTATAATGGCAGCCTGACAAGCGACAAAGCCTCTTAGAGGAAGGGAAGGAAGGCCATCAGATAAAATACATAAGACAAACCTACAGTTTGAAATTACATAAATTACAATGTATAGCAACAGCTCAAATTGTCAATAAGAACACAAAACAGCAGTCAACAAGTATTCATTACATCACCCAGCCGTAATGCAACCTAGGGTCTTTTTGTGAATGTACCTGAGTCAAACTTGAGTTTAAAAGCATATTTAGGATGGAAGCGTCAATTTTAAGTTTGACCATATTCTTGTTTATTGGTAAAATGGCCTTTTGAATGGGAGTACTAGGGGCACTTTTATGCCAGCCTCAAAATCGCTATTTTTAAAACACTAAGAAGTCTCGACACCACATGAAACTTTGCTCGAAATATCATCGGGGGCTCTACACAGGAACTCTAGCATTGAGAACATTGTTTGTGTACAGAGTTTACTGAAAAGAAAGGTTTTGAGCATGTCACTATAACAGTTGTTGTTAACGCTATCTGCCATTTTCCCAGTCAAAAATAGGCAATCTCCGAATGCAAATGAACAGACTGCATAGGAGGAAATGTCATTCCTTATATAAGGCTCCTTTTTCAATTACAAGCTCAATATTGATTTTCAACGTTGACAAAACAACAAATTATCCATGCATTTATATGAGTATTTCTTTTTGTGATCAAATGTGTTTTATTTCATTCTACACATCTCAAACAAACAACTGGCAAAACACTGGAACAAAAAAACGTGTCCCAGGGCCAAAACATGCAGAGAGGAAAGACTGGACACACAACCATAAACGAAGGTAACAGAAAGAGTGACGTCCACAACTTACAAATACAGGCAGAAACAGACATACACATACACATAGAAAAACAGACACACACACAAAGACAGAACCAAGACAGGGGACCAATCACACATGCAACATTGGGCCAAGTGACCAAAGTCCGTCCTGGGACTCCATTAATGCAAGCCGTAGATTGTTCCATGCATACAACATCCAAAAAAGAAAAGATTCATGTACGAACAGATAAGTTATGAAGTGGCTTCCAGTGGATTGTAATCATCCTCTTAGCAGCTGTAAGACCAGAAAACACAGCACATTGTTGAGCTTTAGAGAGCTGGAAGGCTGACAGGTCATTCAGAATCATCAATCAACATTGACAGTAACGGGCAAAGGAACATTAATCAAGGCGGACATTATGGAAGCAAAATGTTTCTAGAACTGAACAACGGGAGAACACTCCCAGAACATGTGAAGATATGCACCTTGAGCTTTTATTGAACAGAGTGCATAAAGTACCCTTTAGAAACAATGTTCTCAATGCTGGAATTCCTGTGTAGAGCCCACGGTGAAACCTCGGGCTAAGTTTTGAGGTGTGTTTGGTCACTCCCATTCAAAAGGTCACTTGACCAAAAAACAAGAATCCTCGTAAATCTTAAAATCGACACTTCCGTCCTATATATGCTTTTAAACAAAAGCTTGACTCGGGTACGTTCACAAAAGACCCTATGTTGCATTTTGGCGAGAGTTACACTTTAAAGTTGGACAGGGATGCTTGTCACAGGATAAAAATCTGTTAATCTGCTGCAAATAAACAGTCTCTGGCCATTTAAGTGAGTTTTGATAATGCAGTAACCCAGTTACTACAGTACAGCTTACCCCCTGCTGGATTTTCTGTTCTAATGTTTCAGCTGCCTGTACAGCTCCTTCCTGTTTGGTACGACCCGTCATCCTTCAATAAAAGACGGCTAACACCATGCTGTCCCAAAAAGTTATATTTGCCATCTCTGCTGAGAGCTTTTCTTTAAAAAGGCCCAAAGCTCGGAGTCTGGTTAGGCTTTTCTATCCACCTCCTTATTGACTTGAATGTCTAAAAGGCACTGGCAGTTTGGAAAAAGCATGCCCTTAACAATTACCATCAAATTACCTTTGAGCAAAGCGGTTATCGCTCTGCAACTGTGTGAAGGGGAATCAGGTTTAAATGGGATGTCTGATTACACAAAGAAAGCTTGGCTGAAAATGGACAAGGATACACCTCAAGCCCCATGTGGAGTAATTAAAGACAAATAATAAAAGGAAATCAATTCACTTTTCCTTTGAGCAAATCTCCTGGCTGTTAAACCCTGGAAGAGCAGCCAACACTCATTGTAGCTAAGAAGTACTGTAGGGTAGGCCAGGACATAATGGACAGGCGGCGTAGCAAACGTAACCCAGGCTATCAAGCCCTGCCAGACCTGTCTGACAGGTGGGCACATGTGATTCCTCCGCTAAGCCCTAAGTGTCGCAGGTGTGTTAGTTTTCTGCCAGATGACTGCCCTCTGGGTCGGGAATTTAATTGTCGCCTTGAACCTGAGTTGGCACCAGTTGAGATAGCAGAGGGTCATGTGGGTCTGTGATAGACATGCACAGAGCCATGCGAGCACAGGAAAACACTGACACACACAAACACATAGAGAGATATCTGTACCAAACAAAAAATGTAGGTGTACTTAACACAGGTTTGCAAATACACTCAGTGGCTGGGAAGTGGGGACAGGTCAATGAAGAGCCATTAATCACGGGCTACAGTATGATGAGGGAGAAGAGGAATTGAGTAATAAAGGGATGCAAGAGAAAGTGGGAGGAAAAAGCATCTAGAAGAGGATGAAGTACTGTACATTGGTAAAAGGAGGAAGACAAGCCAAAGTGAAAAGACAGATGGAGGTCTAGGGATGGAATGGGAGGTAGACCTTGGAAAAATCTAGATCAGGAGGTGAAGAAGATTTAACCAAAAAGACACGGTTTTAATCATTGCCATCCCATACCCACATGCTAATGAGAGCAGTGCAACACACCCACACCACAAAAACACACACGCACACACACACACACACACACGCACACCATGCATAGCTTTACGGTACGAGTGGTGTCTCACTTTAGTGTGAGGGACATTTCGGCACACAGCTGTCAATAGGAGACTCAGCTAATATAGGACATAAAGGAGATAGTGTAGTGAATGCACACACACACTCACACACACACACACACACACACACACACACACACACACACACACACACACACACACACACACAGATTGTCACACAAACAGTAGCCTTCAGCCTTGCTGCTTTCTTGCTATTGTTGTTTTGTTGTGTTGGTGGAGATAAGGCGATATCTAATAACAGGGACATTATGATTCCTCACCACTGCACCCGTTCACTGCCCACACCAAGGCTGGTCCTCTTGGTCAGGAAGCTGAACTACTTCCCTGATTCACCAGGGAGCAGGAAATAAACTCAACAGGGAAAACAGCAGATAATAGTTAGGGGAGGATGAGGGTGAGGAGAGGGAGAAAGAGAGAAGTGTTTAAGTTGCCTTGGTAATGATGGCGATGCCTTGCCAGTGGGGGAGTCAAGGCTAGACAACAAGATTCCCAGGAGAACCCGGGAGAACTCGCTCTTTCTGCAGCTTTGTGACGACGAAGTACAAAAAGAGGGATCTATCACTGCTTCCGCTAGATTGTTTTTTTATGTCTTCCTCTCGTTTTGCAGTTTAAGACAAAATGGCCTGTGAATTTCCTGACCTTTTCCTCCTGCTAGCTCATTGTAAACATTGAATAGAATCAGTAAACAGCATTTTTCCGGGGCGGTGCCACAAAGCGGGACAAACATGAATACTGTATGAGTCAACGTTGTTCTTTGTGAAGGATCCGGTAGCACCTCATGACATCAAGTAGAACACAATTGGTCTTCTGGGATTATGAACAAATGCTGGTATTTAACCATTCATGCTGGCGTATTTTTTATTTCCCGTTTAGGATTTATAAATTGCTCCTTCGCTCGTTTCGCTTTAGCACTTTATCGTCAGCGCACCATCTTCCATGCTAAAATTTATAAAGCAATGATTAATCTTCTCGCCGAAGTACAGTGCATACATAGATTAATCTGCAATGGAAAGCCAGTAGATCTACTTCAATAACCTGCAATTCATTTTCCCCAACATCGGTAGACATGGTATTGTATGCACTGTATGTTCCAAAATGTGTGATTGAAGTATTAATTCAAAACGTCCAAAATGACTGAAATGATTTGCTGCTGAAGATGCCAGAAGTGGCCGCAAACGGAACAGTTTGAGGCACAAATTTCCCTCTGTTCAAAATAATTTAAATTTATTTAAATGTACTTTACAAATGCAATCATCTTGTCCATCTAAATAATTAAATGGGAAACACCACTGCCCGGCCCGGTGCCATAAGCTGGACAATGACCTGGCGTGGTCACTGGCAAGACTATGGGATTTAATTAACAGTTTATGTTCATATTCTAGGGGGCAGTTTTGCATGTGTTGCAATTAGGCAACACATGCAAAACTGCCCCATTGACATCAGTTTCCCAGCTGCTGAATGTCCAACCACACCCCCACCAACAGAAAAGAGGAAGGCCTTGAGATAAAAGCAGAACATAATGTGTTCTTTATTCTTCCACGAGGTAGGTTAGCAGTGTCAGGAAAAGAATATCTGACCTTCTGATGTCATCTCTTGGTTCAAAATTCAAACAACTTCACGCAGTTTTGTCAGTGTGTTAAACCCTGCTGTTTTTAGTGATAATTTGGTTCATCAAATGCTGCTTGAAAAGTAACTACACAGCTTTATTGGTAAATGAAAGGTCAGTGTTTCAGTCTTTCAAAGCTTCGATCCCTACCTTTTTTATTTATTTATTTTTTTCAATTTCCTGCCATTGGTACGTGACCACGTAGCCTACTGAGACATCTGCAGGCAGCCGGTAATGAGATGTGACCTTCCCATTGTTTTGTTTTTTAGGAATGTAGCAACTAGATGACGTGGAATCTGGCATTTCAGTTCCCTAAAGAAACACAACGGTGTCAACAAAATTGTACTATTTTCAAAAGTGTGGCTGTTATGATGACAGCTACAGATGAGACATAGCCTTTTGGCTAATTCTGGCATGTTTTTAACCAATGTTGAATCATGCGTTTCATTAATTTGCACTGTCCCCTTCTTAAATCAACAGGATTGAAAGGAATACACTGATCATTCAACACAATTGGTACCATATATGCACATTTCTAAAAGAAATTTTCAAAATGTTCAACATTTAGTCATGAATATGATTTTGGCTCCCAATGATAACAGAAACATAATAATTGAGAAAAACAATATTTAGCTCATTATGTTTTGCATGTAAACTCTTGTTTTTGCTTAAGTTAAAATAGGAAAAGTATAAACTCAAATTTCACAATATACATAACTTTTCCCACTGTAGAAGTTCAATAATTGTATCATCTTTCCAGAAGTCAACAAGTAATCACTTTAAATTATCATGATTTCAATATTGACCTAAATGATCATGATTATATCCCCCCCACCATAATCAAGCAGCCTTAGTGTGGGGCCGTGGTGGTTCACTACATCACAGAGGGAGAATTTTCAGGAGTCGCGCGTGTCACTTTGTGAAAAATACCACCCGACACTGCACGCTTCATATCTCGCTCTGCTGCCATTTTCCACTTCTTTATCTGGCGGCTTCACCTCGGCGGCGCTGAGCAGGTACGACGTAACCTGTACTTCATCAGCGAGGGCGGTCGTGGGCCGTGATAAAGCTCTGGTTTTCTGTCGCTATTTAGTTGAGGGATTCAGTGTGGGCGCTCCTTCATACGCTTTCAAGTAGCACTGCATTGACATTTGGTCCTTTTCAGAGAAGATTTATGGGAGGGAGGTCTGCCGTTTGGAGTTGGTCTGGAAGATTTAAAATAGGGAGATGACGATATAAAACAAATAGGGGTCGGGGCAGGTCTAAACCAGGTCGGGCGCATTTGTGTGAAGTGGATTAGAGTGTGTGTGTGGGCGCAGGAGGCGGAAGCTGATAGTAATTTGTGTGTGACTGTGCAGAGACGGATTCTGGACATGTAGACATTCTAAAAAAGGAGCTGATGTATTTTCATGCACCTTTTTTCCTTAAATTAAAGGTTAAAAAAAATCGAAGGACTGTTCAATAGATCAATATTATATCGGTATTGTAATATGAGACTAGATATTGTCTTAGATTTTGGAATCTGTAATATCCTGTTAAGACTACATTCCACTAAATTGATGTCACTTTTTGAACTATTCTAGCTGTTCTATTACTTGCCTTTAACCACTTAGTCATTATAGCCATATTATTAGTGATTATTTATCTAAAATCCAATTGTAGATTCACATTTTGTTGAAGCATCAACACTACAATATGGTCAACATTTAGGTATTATGTTGATGATATTGTGATTTCACCATGTCGGCCAGTGCCACTGTCAGGACAAAAACAAGAAGAAGAGAGAGAGAGGGAGAGACGGGGAAAGAAAACGGATGACACGAGCCACAGGTCGTGACCTCTGTACCACCCCACAGTGGCGTCACGAGCAGCGTGGCATGCTGGGAGCTCAAACAGGACTCCACTCGTGAGCAAACATCTGAGAAACTCCTCAGCTGGCTTGCGGTGGTGGGGAAAAAAACCTCCAGAAAAAGCAAACACACTCAGTTAGAGCTGACAGAAACGGAGGGGGGATATGGGAGAAAGCATGGCTGCAGGGAGGGAACGAAGGAGGGGAAAAAAGAGAGAGAGGGACGTGCAGAATGAAAACAGCATGTAAAGATAAACAGATATCTATCAGTGGATGTGAGTGAGTTTGCTTTCTGTGTGTGCAGCTTGTTCGTCCCTGCCTGGTCGGTTTATCGTGCCGCTGCACATTGCTGCTGTGCGAGGAGAGCATCGGTGCGTGTTTTAGAGACGGCAGTGGGGAGGGATATTGTGCAGGGGGGGACCCCTCCCCCTGAACCCCTGCACTTACTAACAGCCCTGCAAAAGCCCCCAGGCTCCAGCCCTCCATCTTTATTTTGCCACACTTTCCTCTGTCTGTATGCCTGTGTGCTTTGCTGCGCATGCAGCTGGATTTGTCATGGCTGGATGTGAGCTTGGCAGCAACGCTTGCCAGTGTTTTTTTTTTTTTTCTTTCTTTTTTTGGAAGCTGCAGGGGGAATAAGGGAGCGGTGGAAAGCGATTCAGGGGGAGAAGAAAGACAAGGGATTGCAGAAGACCTCAGGACACTGTGTGTGCCACAATGTGCAGGCCACTGGCAACAATAGTATTACAAGTATTGGCATCACGGTACGATAGCATTAGCAGATTAGTGTTATTTCATAAACTGTGTGGCCGTTTGGGGATTGTGATTCTGACTGTAGAACTGTGATGCTCAGTGGGCAGAGTAATACATTGGCAGGATCGGAGTTATGTTTTTTCTGTGAATGGCTGTATGAGTACAACAAGGTGCTAATGTGGCACTCAACATCTCATCTGATGTACTCTTACCTTCCTTCAGGTTGGGAAATTGGACATCCATATTTACATTGGTGTCCTTATTGTGAAGAAATGAAACACGGTCTAAAGTGAAGAAGCATTTCATGCCAGGAAACGGATACCTAACAGTAAAGTCCTTCCTCATCAAATTATAAACCTCGGTGCAGTGTGTTCTGATTTGATAAGCCTTCAAACCCGTGGATCTAGCACTCCATCTGAACTTCCTGCAGCAGTCTTTTCAGTACAGCCCCAATGAGTTATTTTAAATGTAGGGATGTTTTTGGGAGAACTGCGATCCGTCCACTAAATCCTGCAAATTCC